>NC_069503.1:642215362-642427862 GCF_027579735.1 Bombina bombina
ACTTTTAGAGTATCTGTCTCTCAACAACGACGTCACTAGTCAAAGCCGGATTAAGTGCTCCACAGTAGTAACAATACACAAACAGTATCCACATTCAACTCCAGATGAAATAAATAGTGGCCGGCTTCATAATAAAAATATCAACGTTCTTTTTGAAAAAATATCAAAAGCGTATACACACAGAAATATTGGCTCAAAATTGATGTGTGAAATAGATGTGGGGACTTCACTAAATCTTTATGGTTTTTATGGGTTATCTCGTCTTCCTCTATTTTCTGAGGATCCTGACCCTGAAGGTTATCTACTTCCTTTTTAAATTTTTTAGTTTTCTTGTATATAACGTCTTCCCTAATCTTTGTGACCTTCTTAATCATATTCTCTTTTCTCTCAGTGATGTATTTAGAGTCTAGACCTGAGTTCTCTATATTCATTAATATTTCTCCGTCTTCTTTTATTTAACAATCTATGTGTTTGATTAGTGACTCTCTGTACTCTATAATAAGTTGCATTAATTGCCTGGAGGTCTCTATGAGGATTTTAGTCCATTTATCAGAAAACTTACAGTCCAATATTGGGAAAGCACAATCCTTATTAATCAGTAGACCTCTAGGGATAATCTCTAATTCCAGACACTTCTTTAAAAATGAGATCTCTGCCTTGTATTTAACTTCCGAGATTATTTTTTTTTTCTAACTCTTTGAAAATAGATGGGATGTCTAGATTCTCATCTCCATTCATATTTATATTGTTAGAAGAATTTGGAGTACCTAGAACAATCTCTTGAGTGATCTCAAGGACTCCATTCCTTAAATGAGTAACAGTTATAAGTCAATTGGTCTTGGCTGCTACCGTCTTACTAGGATCAAAAGTTTGTGAAATAGGTGTGGGGACTTAGCGCTAAGACCAAGAGTGCACGGGGGGGCGGAGCCAACTATCGAGCTGAGTAGACGCAGGTTTTGGGAGCTCCTGCTCTAATCATCTGTTAAAAGTGACCAAACGGCCCTAAAATAATATTCTAAATATGCAGATACAAGCTTTTTGAATAGCTACAGCATCGTGCACTATGGAGCAACCTTCAGAAAAAACACATTGATATCTGTGGAGACAATGGCGGCCAGACAATAGCAATTCCTGCAACAGAGAGCGAGCAATCATCTATACATTGGAGCCCTCAAGCCGCAGATTTAAAAGCACCGGGTGTTTAGACTTTTCTCTATAGCTCCTATTCGGAGTGTGGACCTTATACTTAACTATGAAACTGGACTCTATGATTGTGGATACTCTGGCCATGCTGGGACGCCGCATGGATGTGCAGTTTAGTGTGCTCTCCCAATGCCTATTGCTCACATTGGAGACAATCTCTGATATACCAGAGGGGGACCCCAATACTTTTCCCTCCTCGGTGGATGGCGCACATCGACAGGGCAAAAGAGCAGACTCGACTGACCGGGTCCCTTCCACATCTCTTCAACAGTTTGCCGCCAATTACCACTCCCCTGTCACTCACCCGGCTCCTGCCTCGGAGCGGCCGGTCGGGGCGGGAGACGAGGAAGACACAATTGCGCTTCACCTCTCTAAAGTTGACCCCCCGGATTGCTGGCCCTTCATGACCACACATATGTTTCTCCCTGAGGAGGGGACTCGTGACAAGAGGAAATACCGGCACCTAGATCGAGGTGTGGGAACTCGCTCCTGGCCCCAGATACAGCCTAGCGGCGTGTGCGGTGGGCCCAATTCAATATCTCTGCACTACCACAAGCGGCCATGTCACCAGGTCAACTCGTATTACAATGATCCGCACCCCTCTACAGATACTCGGAGCCATCGCACACATGACGGCCCCCATGAGAGCTCTCTACATCGAGGGTTGAACTTTGCTGTCCAGGTACCCCATAGAGACACCCATGCCTCCCAGACTACAACCCCTGATATGATACATCTGCAGGAGCTGACACGAGTTGGGATAGGCTAGGGGTAACCTGGTTGTAGCTTTGTTGAGATGTCAGCACCACCCTAGAACACAGATTTACTTATAATACACCTCCCGCATGACGGTCTAAGGATCTGAGATAAAGGGACTTCCCTCATCCAAAGTGTAGTATAACTAACTTTGTTCCCCCGAGACTGCAGCACAAATATAGCTTTAATTGGTTCAGGTTCAATGCCACAAGTTTGATTGGAATATTTTATCTAATGTTCCACTCTACCAACGCATTTATCATCATTATAGAAATATAGACTGCACAGTTTGGGCTATCGTTATATTTTGTGTGTCTAATCTCTTGAACATTGATAGCCACCTGCATTTTTTGTGACTACCTCCAGACTGCCACAAGTTCAATGTTTGCTTTTCAATTTTTATTGTTATATGGTGGCATATTCCCTTTCCACTCCTTATGTTATGTTGCTGATATTCATATCTAGCTAATTAAAGTTATTAGGCAGGAGTGCTTTTTCATGTCCCCTCTGTATAATATTTCATTAACTATGCAGTAATTGGTTGTCTGTGTTATATAGTGGATGCCTATATATAGCTGTCTGTATTTTTGTGTTAAAAGATCTTTCATAAGTAATCCCCCTATGGTTAGATGTGCACACTTAATGTACCATAGGGAGATATTTTCTTGACCCTTCATATATAGTCAATATATTATGTATTCCAAACTAGGTATTGTTGGTCTCCCCTATATGAGAGAGAACACCTGCACCCCCCGCAAATACTAGATGATAAGTGGAGTTAGCACTTTCAGACTACACTACTGCACTACTTTAGCTTACCCAGTAGCAGCTACTTAATTATCACCCTATACTCCCATAACACCCTCTTTACCTCACTATGAGTACTGTTTCTACATCACGGAGAGGAATCTAGGGAGCATAACAGACTCATATGTCCTTTGAGTATAGATACTATATGTGTGACTTGATATATGCAAGTTAACCTGACAGATGTTTACCCCCCTACCAAGATGATAAACAGGCATATCTGAATAGACTACATTAACACAAAGTGTATGCCCGGTTACTTGTATTTATATATTATCTACATTCTGTGCTATAACTTGAACATAACCCTCTATTTAAGTAATACCCAGCTGGAAAGCTACTAATTATCCCCAGGCTTTTACATTAATTTCACTAGCCTCGAGACATAACCTAAATACTTCACACCTACTCACAAGCCCACCTACTGTCTGTCTAATGGACTCAGGTTTCGTAGTTTCCTACCTATATATAACCCTTTTCTTTTTTTTTTTTTTGTTCTCTCCTATATCATATTGAAATATGTATGAATCTGAGCTTTTGATTATGCAACCTCACTACAGGACCCTCATAAGTCTCCCATTGCTTCTAGTTCTTAAAGATAACTCTGCTCTCTCTAAATGTACTCTAGCCCGCCCCCCCCTAAATTCCCCCCCCCCCAAAACTAAAAGTGGCTTTGGCCCACTGACTTCCCCCTCCACCTCAAGCCAGTCTACTACCCATGTATACTTATAAGTATCCTTATTGTATAATTGAATCCATAAAGTTTTTCAATTCAGAGATCTCTAGCTTTTCATAATGCTAAACTATCCTACACACTATCTGCCTCTCCATTAGGATTCCTGAAAACTCGTGCTTACTTTATACTCTGCCTTGTTATGTATGGTAGTGGTTGGTTTAACAAGAAAAAAGAGGTCATTCCTACCCCTGCACAGGTTAGTTTGATAGTTTTTACTACCTTTTTGTTAATATTTAAAGGGAAACTGTAGTCAGAAATCAAATGTTAATCAAACACAAGTATACATATAAATCATTTTTTTTCTAATATTCATTCTGTATTAAATAAGAAGCGTTTTTAAAATATAAATGTTTTAAATAATACATTTTTCCAAACCCACTTCTATGTCAGCCGTTACGGATTCCCAATCCGTGCTGACAACTGCAGTTGTAAGATGGCGACATTTGGACACATAGCGCATGCGCGAGTTGGTGCAACCTCACATTTTATATGTTCCGCTATGATCTCGGCTTGATTGAAGTATATTGTATTGCGCATGCATTTAAGGGAGATAAGTTATTTAAATTATATGCAAAAACCAGTGATACGATTGGCGGTTTGCTTAGCCATTAGACGGCCCACATTTGTGGGCTGGATGACGTGATGTCATCGTAATAAAATAAAATATAATTTTATAGAAAAAGGGGGCTTTGTTTTAAAGATTGATAAGGTAAATTACATTGCTATTATACTTTATTATCAAAACGTTTGTTGAATTTAACATTTAAAATTCAAAAGTTAGTAATCCTTTAACATAAATACTTGAATTGCTCTATTCTTATCTTATGTACTACAAGTATTAATACTGCTTTATACTTTGTATTTAACCTGTGTGGCTGGAACTCTGTTTGTTACCTATTACTTTAACCTCAATAAAAAATATTTTTTTTAAAAAAAAGACCAAGAGTGCACCTATAACTCGAAACAAACGGTTACCTATTTAACCGGTGGAACAAAGTGATAATACAGGATATGTAAAGAGCGCCTAACAGAAAAAGGCTAAAGTGACTAAAGGTTGTACATTTATTAAAAAATGGATACAGAAATTAAAAGCGCTCTCCAGAAATTAAAAGTGCTATTTAGGGAGAACAATGGAATGCTGATAAAAATGCTATATTTAAAATGCTAAAGTTAAAAATTAAAAACAAAAATTAGAAACATGGATCCAGGTGGATATTTATAATATAAAAACATTGCTAACTTGCTGTGATTAGGTTAACTTGGTTTAGAACATTTGGTATAGACCTAACTTATACAATGTTACTGGTATAAATAGATACAAAATAGACTGCATATAGATACATACACAAGAGAATATACAAAATAGTGCCCAAATATAATAAAAACTTAAGTTCAAGTAAGTGAGGTGGTGTGAGTATCCAAAAGTGGCCGGATTTCTCAGTTGACATATCTAAGTGTGGGGTTTCCAAAAGACAAACAAAAAGTGAAAAATGGAAGTGAAACGTCCAAGAAGTAAAACAATTTCTAAAAAAGTGTGAAAGAGAAAAAAAAGTGCGCATAAAAAATCATATGAAAAATATATGTTATATCCGGTGGTGTTCAAATATGTGTTTACAAATTGTAAAGGATATCTTGCAGGGAAATGTTCTTCAATGTCCTAAAGTTCTTTGTGCCCTGTGGTGTCCTGTGAAAAATAAATCACACCCAAAATAGTGGTAGTATCACCAATTGGCTTACCAGTTTAAAGTCAACACGTTTTGGTCTATATCCTAAGGTCTTTATCAAGACTGAAAACTAGGTAGTCCTGGTAGCCATTTATAGGGGCTTTGATTAATCGTTAATTGACGTTTGAGCGCTAATTGTTTGCGTAGCCGCCCCCTTTCTTTGTCCAGTGTCATATGGTTGAACCGGAAACTAAAAAACGGAAGTGACATTTGTTTTTGTTAGCAACATGTTTTTGTTATTATCATTTGTAATTCGCAAACTCTATGCTAAGGATCTGATCCTTTGCTGCTTAAATAGAATGGTGCTCACATTCCTGGGCTTTACCATCAGTAAATTCTTCTACGGATTTGGAAGTGGCCGCTTACCATACCAAATCTCTTGTTACGTCATTTCCCGTTTTCATAGTGTATTATGTTTTTATGGGAATGGGGAATTGTGGAACATCATGGGCATGCAACAGTAGCAGACACTGTAAGCATCAGGTGTCAAGTTATAACAGAGATGTAAAAACTTAATCAGAGTAGATATTTCTGAAAGTGTTTCAATTGCTATTATATATGCAAGATCAGCTCTCTTCTGGGATCTATCTAAAAGAGGTGTCTATAATAAATGCCTGTAGTATAAAGATTGTAATAAAAAAAGAGAAGTGAAATGCTGTTCTCACTCTATGTGCCAGGGTCCATTTAATATGGCATTATGAGATAGGATGATTAGTCATCCATATTGTGTGACAATGGGGGATAGAGACAACTTTATTCTAGATGGTGTCGCTGGTGAAAGTGACAAACTCGTATTTGATCCCCCTATACATGTAAAGTGAAAGTTTACTCTAGACTGATATTTATCAAATATCAAAATCTGCTATAGAAGGCGCTGCCATTACAAGTTTTGCGGTGAGGCTAAAAAGCTTGCATTACAGCCTATACTGACACGATCCGTTCCGCAATCTGAGAGCAGTAGTTATGAGTTTTACGCAACAAAACTGTTACACAAAACTCATAACTAAACTGTTACAAAGTACACTAACACCCATAAACTACCTATTAACCCCTAAACTGAGGCCCTCTCGCATTGCAAACACTATTTTACAGTTATTAACCCCTAATTTGCCACTCCCGACATCGCCGCCACTAATAAAATCTATTAACCCCTATTCAGCTCCTCCCAACATCGTTGCCACTATACTAAAGTTATTAACGCCTATTCCCCCGCACCCCAACATTGCCCACACTATAATAAAGATATTAACCCCTATTCCGCCGCTTCAAGACATCGCAGCCACAAAATAAAGTTTTTAACCCCTAAACCTCTGGCCTCCCACATCACTACCACTAAATAAACCCTTAAACTGCCAGCCCCCCACATCGCCAAAAAGTAAATGAAACTATTAACCCCTAAAGCTAACAACCTGCTAACTTTAAATTAAATTTACAATATCCCTATCTTAAAATAAACAAAAATTTACCTGTGAAATTAAAAAAAAACTAAGTTTAAACTATAAATAAAACTAAAATTACTATTAGACTAAAATTAAAATAACTATCAATTAAATAAATTAAATTACTCATTAAAAAAACCTAACACTACTAAAGAAATTAAATCTAGTTACAAAAAATAAAAATACTAAATTACAAAAAATAACAAACAAAATTATCCAAAATAAAAACAATTACACCTAATCTAATAGCCCTATCTAAATAAAAAAGCTCCCCCAAAATAACCCCCCCTTACCTACAATAAACTACCAATAGCCATTAAAAGGGCCTTTTGTAGGGCATTGCAGGGCATTGCCCTAAAGAAATCAGCTCTTTTTCCTGTATAAAAATACAAAGACCCCCAAAACAGTAAAACCCACCACCCAACCAACCCCCCAAAATAAAAAAAATAACTCTAAAAAAACCTAAGCTACCCAGTGAAAAGGGCATTCAGCTCTTTTTCTGACCCTTAAAAGGGCATTCAGCTCTTTTAAGACAAGCCCAAACCCTAATCTACTAAAAAAAACACCTAAAAAACCTTTAAAAACCTAACACTAACCCCTTTTTAGGTACTCACAGTTGTTGAAGTCCGGCTTGAACGATCTTCATCCCAGCGGCTCCATCTTCATCCAGGCAGCTCCATCTTCATCCAGGCGGCTCCATCTTCATCCATCGAGGGACAGGCATCTTTTTCATTCCTGCGGAGGCAGAGCAGTCGATGTGCAGAGGCGGAGGTCCAAGGCAGAGGTCCATGTGGCGGTCCATGGATCCGACGTGGAGGTCCTCTTTATGCGATCGTCCGCCGCACACTGAGGATTCAAATGCAAGGTACCTCTTTTATACTGGGGGTACCATTGCATTCCTATTGGCTACAAAATGTAATTCAGCCAATAGGAAGTAGAGCTGCTTAAATCCTATTGGCTGTTCAAATCACCCAATGGGATTTAAGCAGCTCTCATTCCTATTGGCAATGCCCATACAAATGCCCTTTTCAGGGCAATGGATAGATTAGGTTTAACTTTATTTTTATTTTGTGGGTTTGGGGGGCGGGGATTTGTATACTGTTAGGGGGTGTTTGTTTTCCTTTTTTAGAAAAAGAGCTGATTTCTTTAGGGCAATGCCTTACAATTTTAAGGGCCCTTGGTAATTTATCATAGATTAGGGTTTTTTATTTTGGGGTGTTTTTTTTTTTTAATAGGGTATTAGAATAGGAATATTTTTTATTGTTTTGGATAATTTTGTTTGTTATTATTTGTAATGGTAGTTTTTTTCTTTTTTAATTTTAGTCACCTAGATTTAGAGTTTGGCATTAGCCGTCAAAAGCAACGTTAAGGGGTCCTAATGCTGCTTTTCACCGCCCGCTGGTATTTAGAGTCAGGCAGGAAAGGGTCTACCGCTCACTTCCTTACCGCGACTCCAGGCTACCGCAGATCTCCTTACGTCAATTGCGTATCCTATCTTTTCAATGGGATTTGCCTAATGCTGGTATTTGGAGTCTTGGAAGAACTGATTGGTAGAGCCTCTACCGACAAGACTCCTATCGCCAAAAAAAGTCAGTAGTTAAGAGCTTTATGGGCTAACGCCGGAATATAAAGCTCTTAACTACTGTGCTATAAAGTACACTAACACCCATAAACTACCTATGTACCCCTAAACCGAGGCCCCCCCCACATCGCAAACCCTCTAATAACATTTTTTAACCCCTAATCTGCCGACCAGACACCGCCGCCACCTACATTATCCCTATGAACCCCTAATCTGCTGCCCCTAACATCGCCGACACCTATATTATATTTATTAACCCCTAATCTGCCCCCCCAACATCGCCGCAACCTAACTACAAGTATTAACCCCTAATCTGCCGACCGGACCTCGCCGCCATTATAATAAATGTATTAACCCCTAAATCACCGCACTCCCGCCTCGCAAACACTAGAATAAATTGTTTTAACCCCTAATCTGCCGTCCCTAACATCGCCGCCACCTACCTACAATTATTAACCCCTAATCTCCCGCCTGCAACGTCGCTGCTACTATAATAAATGTATTAACCCCTAAACCTAAGTCTAACCCTAACCCTAACACCCCCCTAACATAAATATAATTTAAATTAAACTAAATAATATTCCTAAAATTAAATAAATTAATCCTATTTAAAAATAAATACTTACTTACATTGTATCTATTTTAGGATTTATATTTATTTTACAGGCAACTTTGTATTTACTTTAACTAGGTACAATAGCTATTAAATAGTTAATAACTATTTAATAGCTACCTAGTTAAAATAAGTACAAAATTACCTGTAAAATAAATCCTAACCTAAGTTACAAATACACCTAACACTACACTATCATTAAATTAAATAAATAAATTAACTACAATTTGCTAAACTAAAATACAATTAAATAAACTATTCTATAATACAAAACCCCTCACTAAATTACAAAAAATAAAAACGATTTACAAGAAGTTTAAACTAATTACACCTAATCTAAGCCCCCTAATAAAATAAAAAATCCCACAAAAATAAAAAAAATGCCCTACCCTATTCTAAATTACAAAAGTAACCAGTTCTTTTACCAGCCCTTAAAATGGCTTTTTGCTGGGCCTTGCCCCAAAGTAATCAGCTCTTTTACCTGAAAATAAAAATACAATACCCCCCAACAATACAACCCACATACCCCTACTCTAACCCACCCAAACCCCCTTTAAAAAAACCTATCGCTAACCCCCTGAAGATCATCCTACCTTGAGTCGTCTTCACCCAGCCGAGCCAAATTCTTCATCCAAGGTGCGCAGAGGAGGTCCTTCATCCGGTAGAAGTCTTCATCCAAGCGGGACAAGAAGAGGTCCTCAATCCGGTAGAAGTCTTCATCCAGGCGGCGTCTTCAATCTTCATCCATCCGGAGCGGAGCCATCTTCAAAGGAGCCGATGTGGAGCCATCCTCTTCAACCGACGACCTCCCGACGAATGAAGGTTCCTTTAAGGGATGTCATCCAAGATGGCGTCCCTTCAATTCTGATTGGCTGATAGGATTCTATCAGCCAATCGGAATTAAGGTAGGAAAAATCTGATTGGCTGATGCAATCAGCCAATCAGATTGAAGTTCAATCCGATTGGCTGATCCAATCAGCCAATCGTATTGAGCTTGCATTCTATTGACTGATTGGAACAGTCAATAGAATGCAAGCTCAATTTTGTACTTATTTAAAACTAGGTAGCTATTAAATAGTTATTAACTATTTATTAGCTAGTGTACCTAGTTAAAATAAATACAAAGTTGCCTGTAAAATAAATATTAATCCTAAAATAGATACAATGTAATTATTAGTTATATTGTAGCTATATTAGGGTTTATTTTCTAGGTAAGTATTTATTTTTAAATAGGATTAATTTATTTAATTTTAGGAATATTATTTCATTTAATTTAAATCATATTTATGTTAGGGGGGTGTTAGGGTTAGACTTAGGTTTAGGGGTTAATACATTTATTATAGTAGCGGCGATGTTGCAGGCGGGAGATTAGGGGTTAATAATTGTAGGTAGGTGGCAGCGATGTTAGGTACAACAGATTAGGGGTTAGTACAATTTATTCTAGTGTTTGCGAGGCGGAAGTGCGGCGGTTTAGGGGTTAATACATTTATTATAGTGGCGGCAAGGTTCGGTCGGCAGATTAGGGGTTAATAAGTGTAGTTAGGTTGCGGCGACGTTGGGGGGGGGCAGATTAGGGGTTAATAAATATAATGTAGGTGTCGGTGATGTTAGGGGCAGTAAATTAGGGGTTCATAGCTATAATGTAGGTTGCGCGGTGTCTGGAGCAGCAGATTAGGGGTTAATAATATTATGCAGGTGTCAGCGATAGCGAGGCCGGAAGATTAGGGGTTAATAAGTGTAAGGTAAGGGGTGTTTAGACTCGGGGTTCATGTTAGGGTGTTAGATGTAGACTTAGAGAGTGTTTTCCCATAGGAAACAATGGGGCTGCGTTAGGAGCTGAACGCTGCTTTTTTGCAGGTGTTAGGTTCTTTTCAGCCAGCTCAGCCCCATTGTTCTCTATGGGGATATCGTGCACGAGCACGTTTTTCCATCTTACCGCTACCGTAGGCAACGCTGGTATTGAGGGTTGAAGTGGAGCTAAATTAGGCTCAACGCTCCCTTTTCTGAGCCTAACGCAGCCACTCAGACAACTCTAAATACCAGCGTTGTCTTAAGGGTGCGCTGGGAAAAAAAGCAGAGTTAGCTACGTGGGTCTTTACCGACAAAACTCTAAATCTAGCTGAGTGTTTTTTATTTTTTGTAATGGTAGTTCTTTTTATTTTTGTAATGTTAGTTGTTTAGCTAAGGTTTTACTTTTATTTCAAAGGTACTTTGTATTTATTTTAACTAGGTAGTTAGTAAATAGTTAATAACTATTTATTAACTAGTATATCTAGTTAAAATAAATACAAACTTACCTGTGAAATAAAAACCTAAGCTAGCTACAATATAACTATCAGTTGTATTGTAGCTAGCTTAGGTTTTATTTTTATTTCACAGGTAACTTTGTTTTTAGCTTTAAATATTAAAGGTATTATTTAGTAAATAATTGTAACTTTAATTTAGGTCTATTTTAATTATGTTAAAGTTAGCAGGTGTTAGGATTAGGGTTACGCTTAGGTTTAGGGGTTAATATAGTTTAATTTAGGTTGTTGCAATTTGGGGGGCGGCAGTTGAGGGGTTAATAGGTTTATTTAGTGGAAGTGATGTGAGAGGCCAGAGGTTCAGGAGTTAATAACGTTATTTAGTGGCGGCGATGTCGGGGAGCGGCGGAATAGAAGATAATACATTTATTTCAGTGGCGTCGATATCGGGAGCGGCAGATTAGGGGTTAATAACAAGGACAAGTTGATGACAAAATCTTGAAATTTAAGTTGATAGTATAGTGAAAACAAGGAACTTTATAAACTAATATAATAAACTCTGTACCGCTGCAACATATATAATTCCTATTCTGTCTATGTAAATGTCGATTTGAATGAGAGAGTTTGGTTTCTGTATCTTTATTGTAGAAGTACGTGAATCACCCTCTAAGTGTTTAATGTGGGGGATGCCTGTTATTATGACAATTGCGTACATGTAATTCTAGCTAGAATCCTTATGTCTCTCATGGCTATTGGAACCATAATAAGATATTGGAACTAATTAATAAAAGATATGTATTCTCATTGGATATGTTAAACTCTGTAAGATGTTTTGTAATCCAGATATGTTTCAATATATATAGAAGGAGATTCACAGTACTTCTAAAATAAAGAAACAGAAACCACACTCTCTCATTCAAAAAAAAATGACATTTACATAGACAGAATAGGAAGGAACTATATATGTTTTAGCGGTACAGAGTTTATTATATTAGTTTATTAAGTTCCTTGTTTTCACTATACTATCAAATTAAATTTCAAGACTTTAAACTGGTAAGCCAATTTTTGATACTACCACTATTTCGGTTATACTCTACACTATTGTGATTTATTGTTCACAGGACAACACAGGACACAAAGAACTTTAGGAAGCTGAAGAACATTTCCCTGCACGATATCCTTTACAATTTGTAATCACATATTGGAACACCACCGGTGATTACATATATTTTTCATGATTTTTTTTTGCACACTTTTTTTCTCTTTTACACTTAAACATTTTTTTTAGGATTTTTTTTGCTTTTTTGACGTTTCACTTCCATTTTTTTACTTTACTTTCGTTTGTTTGTTGTTTTGTTTGGAAACCCCACACTTAGACAGAGAAATCAGGCCACGTTTGGATACTCACACCACCTTACTTACTTGAACTTAAGTTTTTATTATATTTGGGCACTATTTTGTATATCCTCGTGTTTTTTTGTATCTATCTGCAGTCTATTTTGTATCCATTTATACCAGTAACATTGTATAAGATAGGTATATACCAAATGTTCTGAACCAAGTTAACCTAATCACAGCAAGTTAGCAATCGGCTAGAATACGTGTTTTGCGTTAGAGGCTATGCGGTGCTAACGAGCAGTTTTCCCTCACCGCTCACTTACATGCAGCGCTGGTATTACAGGTTTTTACAAACCCGTCGTTAAAAGACAATAAGTGAGCATTGAGCAAAATTTTGCTCATTACCGCAATCCAATACCAGCGCTGCTTAAGTCAGCGGTGAGCTGGTGTAACATGCTCGTGCACGACTTCCCCGTAGGAATCAACGGGGAGAACCGGCTGAAAAAAAGTCACCTGCAAAAACGCAGCGTAAAACTCCTTAACGCAGCCCCATTGATTCCTATGGGGAAACTAAAGTTATGTCTACACCTAACACCCTAACATGAACCCGAGTCTAAACACCCCTAATCTTGCACTTATTAACCCCTAATCTGCTGCCCCCGACATCGCCGACACCTATATACCTATATTATAATTATTAACCCCTAATCTGCCGCTCCGGACACCGCCGCCACTTACATTATACTTATGAATCCCTAATCTGCTGCCCCCAACATCGCTGACACCTACATTATATTTATTAACCCCTACTCTGCCGCTCCCAATATCGCCGCCACCTACCTACACTTATTAACCCCTCATCTGCCGCTCCCAACGTCGCCTCCACTATAATAAACATATTAACCCCTAAACCACCGCACTCCCGCCTCGCAAACATTAGTTAAATATTATTAACCCCAAATCTGCCGGCCCTAACATCGCCACCTACCTACATTTATTAACCCCTAATCTGCCGTCCCCAACGTCGCCACCACTATATTAAAGTTATTAACCCCTAAATCTAAGTCTAACCCTAACCCTAACACCCCCTAACTTAAATATAATTAAAAGAAATCTAAATAAATATTACTATGATTAACTAAATTATTCCTATTTAAAATGAAATACCTATAAAATAAACCCCCTAAGATAGCTACAATATAACTAATAGTTACATTGTAGCTATCTTAGGGTTTATTTTTATTTTACAGGTAAGTTTGTATTTATTTTAACTAGGTAGAATAGTTATTAAATAGTCTTCATCCAAGCCGAGCGAAGTGGTCCTCCAGACGGGCAGAAGTCTTCATCCAGACGGCATCTTCTATCTTTATCCATCCAGCGCGGAGCGGGTCCATCTTCAAGACATCCGACTCGGAGCATCCTCTTCAAATGACGTCTTCTTCTACAATGAAGGTTCCATTAAATGACGTCATCCAAGATGGCGTCCCTTCAATTCCGATTGGCTGATAGAGTTCTATCAGCCAATCGGAATTAATGTAGAAAAAATGATGCAATCAGCCAATAGGATTGAGCTAGCATTCTATTGGCTGATTGGAACAGGGGGATTAGATTAGGTGTAATTAGTTTAAAAATCTTGTAATTTGTTTATTATTTTCTTTAATTTAGTGGGGTTTTTTTTGCACTTTAGATAAGTTTATTTAATTGTATTTAATTTAGGGAATTAATTTAATTATAGTGTCGTGTTAGGTATAATTGTAACTTAGGTTAGGTTTTATTTTACAGGTCAATTTGTATTTATTTTAACTAGGTAGTTATTAAATAGTTAATAACTATTTAGTAACTTTTCTACATAGTTAAAATAAATACAAACTTGACTGTAAAATAAAAATAAACCCTAAGCTAGTTACAATGTAACTATTAGTTATATTGTTGCTAACTTAGGGTTTATTTTATAGGTAAGTATTTAGTTTTATATAGGAATAATTTAGCTAATGATAATAATTTTATTTAGATTTCTTTTAATTATTTTTAAGTTAGGGGGGTTAGGGTTAGACTTAGATTTAGAGGTTAATAACTTTAGTATAGTGGCGCTGACATTGGGGGCGGCATATTAGGGGTTAATAAATGTAGGTAGGTGTCGGCGATGTTAGGGATGGCATATTAGCGGTTAATAATATTTAACTAATGTTTGCGAGGCGGGAGTGCGGTGGCTTAGGGGTTAATATATTTATTATAATGGCGGCGATGTCTGGTTTGGCAGATTAGGGGTTAAAAATAATTGTGTTTGCAATGCGGGAGGACCTCGGTTTAGGGGTTAATAGGTAGTTTATGGGTGTTAGTGAACTTTTTAGCACTTTAGTTAATAGTTTTATGCTACGGCGTTGTAGTGTAAAACTCTTAACTACTGACTTTAGAATGCGTTACCAGTCTAGAAGGGAGAGGGTCTACCACTCACTTTTTGGCAGACTCGTAATACCGGCGCTATGCAAGTCCCATTGAAAAAATAGGATACGCAATTGACGTAAGTTGATTTGCGGTATTTCCAAGTCTGTCCAAAAAAGTGAGCGTTACACCTATACCTGCAAGACTCGTAATACCAGCGGGCATCAAAAAGCAGCATTAGGACCTCTTAACGCTGCTTTTTTAACCTAACGCACAACTCGTAATCTAGCCGAATGGTTTTTATATTATAAATAACCACATGGATCCATGTTTCTAATTTTTGTGTTTAATTTTTAACTTTAGCATTTTAAATATAGCATTTTTATCAGCATTACATTCTCTCTATATCAGTGTTTTTCAACCAGTGTGCCGTGGCACACTAGTGTGCCGTGAGAGATCCTCAGGTGTGCCACGGCAGACTGACAACAGTGTGACATATTTTTTAAACTTTGCTTGTTTTTTACTCCCATTGCAGGGGTAGTTTGTAGGAGGCATGGCATAACAGCACAATACATACAGTATGTGTGTGTTTGTGTGTATGTGTATATATATATATATATGCTGTATTAGGCTACAATGTGTGATTTTTTAAAAATTTTGGGATGGTGGTGTGCCACAGGATTTTTTTATGTAAAAAAGTGTGCCACGGCAAAAAACAGAATTTATGTTTACCTGATAAATTACTTTCTCCAACGGTGTGTCCGGTCCACGGCGTCATCCTTACTTGTGGGATATTCTCTTCCCCAACAGGAAATGGCAAAGAGCCCAGCAAAGCTGGTCACATGATCCCTCCTAGGCTCCGCCTACCCCAGTCATTCGACCGACGTTAAGGAGGAATATTTGCATAGGAGAAACCATATGGTACCGTGGTGACTGTAGTTAAAGAAAATAAATTATCAGACCTGATTAAAAAAACCAGGGCGGGCCGTGGACCGGACACACCGTTGGAGAAAGTAATTTATCAGGTAAACATAAATTCTGTTTTCTCCAACATAGGTGTGTCCGGTCCACGGCGTCATCCTTACTTGTGGGAACCAATACCAAAGCTTTAGGACACGGATGAAGGGAGGGAGCAAATCAGGTCACCTAAATGGAAGGCACCACGGCTTGCAAAACCTTTCTCCCAAAAATAGCCTCAGAAGAAGCAAAAGTATCAAACTTGTAAAATTTGGTAAAAGTGTGCAGTGAAGACCAAGTCGCTGCCCTACATATCTGATCAACAGAAGCCTCGTTCTTGAAGGCCCATGTGGAAGCCACAGCCCTAGTGGAATGAGCCGTGATTCTTTCGGGAGGCTGCCGTCCGGCAGTCTCGTAAGCCAATCTGATGATGCTTTTAATCCAAAAAGAGAGAGAGGTAGAAGTTGCTTTTTGACCTCTCCTTTTACCGGACTAAACAACAAACAAGGAAGATGTTTGTCTAAAATCCTTTGTAGCATCTAAATAGAATTTTAGAGCGCGAACAACATCCAGATTGTGCAACAAACGTTCCTTCTTTGACACTGGTTTCGGACACAGAGAAGGTACGATAATCTCCTGGTTAATGTTTTTGTTAGAAACAACTTTTGGAAGAAAACCAGGTTTAGTACGTAAAACCACCTTATCTGCATGGAACACCAGATAAGGAGGAGAACACTGCAGAGCAGATAATTCTGAAACTCTTCTAGCAGAAGAAATCGCAACTAAAAACAAAACTTTCCAAGATAATAACTTAATATCAACGGAATGTAGGGGTTCAAACGGAACCCCCTGAAGAACTGAAAGAACTAAGTTGAGACTCCAAGGAGGAGTCAAAGGTTTGTAAACAGGCTTAATTCTAACCAGAGCCTGAACAAAGGCTTGAACATCTGGCACAGCTGCCAGCTTTTTGTGAAGTAACACAGACAAGGCAGAAATCTGTCCCTTCAGGGAACTAGCAGATAATCCTTTTTCCAATCCTTCTTGAAGGAAGGATAGAATCTTAGGAATCTTAACCTTGTCCCAAGGGAATCCTTTAGATTCACACCAACAGATATATTTTTTCCAAATTTTGTGGTAAATCTTTCTAGTTACAGGCTTTCTGGCCTGAACAAGAGTATCGATAACAGAATCTGAGAACCCTCGCTTCGATAAGATCAAGCGTTCAATCTCCAAGCAGTCAGCTGGAGTGAAACCAGATTCGGATGTTCGAACGGACCCTGAACAAGAAGGTCTCGTCTCAAAGGTAGCTTCCAAGGTGGAGCCGATGACATATTCACCAGATCTGCATACCAAGTCCTGCGTGGCCACGCAGGAGCTATCAAGATCGCCGACGCCCTCTCCTGATTGATCCTGGCTACCAGCCTGGGGATGAGAGGAAACGGCGGGAACACATAAGCTAGTTTGAAGGTCCAAGGTGCTACTAGTGCATCCACTAGAGCCGCCTTGGGATCCCTGGATCTGGACCCGTAGCAAGGAACTTTGAAGTTCTGACGAGAGGCCATCAGATCCATGTCTGGAATGCCCCACAGCTGAGTGACTTGGGCAAAGATTTCCGGATGGAGTTCCCACTCCCCCGGATGCAATGTCTGACGACTCAGAAAATCCGCTTCCCAATTTTCCACTCCTGGGATGTGGATAGCAGACAGGTGGCAGGAGTGAGACTCCACCCATAGAATGATTTTGGTCACTTCTTCCATCGCTAGGGAACTCCTTGTTCCCCCCTGATGGTTGATGTACGCAACAGTTGTCATGTTGTCTGATTGAAACCGTATGAACTTGGCCCTCGCTAGCTGAGGCCAAGCCTTGAGAGCATTGAATATCGCTCTCAGTTCCAGAATATTTATCGGTAGAAGAGATTCTTCCCGAGACCAAAGACCCTGAGCTTTCAGGGATCCCCAGACCGCGCCCCAGCCCATCAGACTGGCGTCGGTCGTGACGATGACCCACTCCGGTCTGCGGAATGTCATCCCTTGTGACAGGTTGTCCAGGGACAGCCACCAACGGAGTGAGTCTCTGGTCCTCTGATTTACTTGTATCTTCGGAGACAAGTCTGTATAGTCCCCATTCCACTGACTGAGCATGCACAGTTGTAATGGTCTTAGATGAATGCGCGCAAAAGGAACTATGTCCATTGCCGCTACCATCAAACCGATCACTTCCATGCACTGCGCTATGGAAGGAAGAGGAACGGAATGAAGTATCCGACAAGAGTCTAGAAGTTTTGTTTTTCTGGCCTCTGTCAGAAAAATCCTCATTTCTAAGGAGTCTATTATTGTTCCCAAGAAGGGAACCCTTGTTGACGGAGATAGAGAACTCTTTTCCACGTTCACTTTCCATCCGTGAGATCTGAGAAAGGCCAGGACAATGTCCGTGTGAGCCTTTGCTTGAGGAAGGGACGACGCTTGAATCAGAATGTCGTCCAAGTAAGGTACTACAGCAATGCCCCTTGGTCTTAGCACAGCTAGAAGGGACCCTAGTACCTTTGTGAAAATCCTTGGAGCAGTGGCTAATCCGAAAGGAAGCGCCACGAACTGGTAATGCTTGTCCAGGAATGCGAACCTTAGGAACCGATGATGTTCCTTGTGGATAGGAATATGTAGATACGCATCCTTTAAATCCACCGTGGTCAAGAATTGACCTTCCTGGATGGAAGGAAGAATAGTTCGAATGGTTTCCATCTTGAACGATGGAACCTTGAGAAACTTGTTTAAGATCTTGAGATCTAAGATTGGTCTGAACGTTCCCTCTTTTTTGGGAACTATGAACAGATTGGAGTAGAACCCCATCCCTTGTTCTCTTAATGGAACAGGATGAATCACTCCCATTTTTAACAGGTCTTCTACACAATGTAAGAATGCCTGTCTTTTTATGTGGTCTGAAGACAACTGAGACCTGTGGAACCTCCCCCTTGGGGGAAGCCCCTTGAATTCCAGAAGATAACCTTGGGAGACTATTTCTAGCGCCCAAGGATCCAGAACATCTCTTGCCCAAGCCTGAGCGAAGAGAGAGAGTCTGCCCCCCACCAGATCCGGTCCCGGATCGGGGGCCAACATTTCATGCTGTCTTGGTAGCAGTGGCAGGTTTCTTGGCCTGCTTTCCCTTGTTCCAGCCTTGCATTGGTCTCCAAGCTGGCTTGGCTTGAGAAGTATTACCCTCTTGCTTAGAGGACGTAGCACTTTGGGCTGGTCCGATTCTACGAAAGGGACGAAAATTAGGTTTATTTTTTGCCTTGAAAGGCCGATCCTGAGGAAGGGCGTGGCCCTTACCCCCAGTGATATCAGAGATAATCTCTTTCAAGTCAGGGCCAAACAGCGTTTTCCCCTTGAAAGGAATGTTAAGTAGCTTGTTCTTGGAAGACGCATCAGCTGACCAAGATTTCAACCAAAGCGCTCTGCGCGCCACAATAGCAAACCCTGAATTCTTAGCCGCTAACCTAGCCAATTGCAAAGTGGCGTCTAGGGTGAAAGAATTAGCCAATTTGAGAGCATTGATTCTGTCCATAATCTCCTCATAAGGGGGAGAATCACTATCGACCGCCTTTATCAGCTCATCGAACCAGAAACATGCGGCTGTAGCTACAGGGACAATGCATGAAATAGGTTGTAGAAGGTAACCCTGCTGAACAAACATCTTTTTAAGTAAACCTTCTAATTTTTTATCCATAGGATCTTTAAAAGCACAACTATCCTCTATGGGTATAGTGGTGCGTTTGTTTAAAGTGGAAACCGCTCCCTCGACCTTGGGGACTGTCTGCCATAAGTCCTTTCTGGGGTCGACCATAGGAAACAATTTTTTAAATATGGGGGAGGGACGAAAGGAATACCGGGCCTTTCCCATTCTTTATTAACAATGTCCGCCACCCGCTTGGGTATAGGAAAAGCTTCTGGGAGTCCCGGGACCTCTAGGAACTTGTCCATTTTACATAGTTTCTCTGGGATGACCAACTTGTCACAATCATCCAGAGTGGATAATACCTCCTTGAGCAGAATGCGGAGATGTTCCAACTTAAATTTAAACGTAATCACATCAGGTTCAGCTTGTTGAGAAATGTTCCCTGAATCAGTAATTTCTCCCTCAGACAAAACCTCCCTGGCCCCATCAGACTGGGTTAGGGGCCCTTCAGAACCATTATTATCAGCGTTGTCATGCTCTTCAGTATCTAAAACAGAGCAGTCACGCTTACGCTGGTAAGTGTTCATTTTGGCTAAAATGTTTTTGACAGAATTATCCATTACAGCCGTTAATTGTTGCATAGTAAGGAGTATTGGCGCGCTAGATGTACTAGGGGCCTCCTGAGTGGGCAAGACTCGTGTAGACGAAGGAGGGAATGATGCAGTACCATGCTTACTCCCCTCACTTGAGGAATCATCTTGGGCATCATTGTCATTGTCACATAAATCACATTTATTTAAATGAATAGGAATTCTGGCTTCCCCACATTCAGAACACAGTCTATCTGGTAGTTCAGACATGTTAAACAGGCATAAACTTGATAACAAAGTACAAAAAACGTTTTAAAATAAAACCGTTACTGTCACTTTAAATTTTAAACTGAACACACTTTATTACTGCAATTGCGAAAAAACATGAAGGAATTGTTCAAAATTCACCAAATTTTCACCACAGTGTCTTAAAGCCTTAAAAGTATTGCACACCAAATTTGGAAGCTTTAACCCTTAAAATAACGGAACCGGAGCCGTTTTTAACTTTAACCCCTTTACAGTCCCTGGTATCTGCTTTGCTGAGACCCAACCAAGCCCAAAGGGGAATACGATACCAAATGACGCTTCAGAAAGTCTTTTCTAAGTATCAGAGCTCCTCTCACATGCGACTGCATGTCATGCCTCTCAAAAACAAGTGCGCAACACCGGCGCGAAAATGAGGCTCTGCCTATGATTTGGGAAAGCCCCTAAATAATAAGGAGTCTAAAACAGTGCCTGCCGATATTATTATATCAAAATACCCAGATAAAATGATTCCTCAAGGCTAAATATGTGTTAATAATGAATCGATTTAGCCCAGAAAAAGTCTACAGTCTTAATAAGCCCTTGTGAAGCCCTTATTTACGATCTTTATAAACATGGCTTACCGGATCCCATAGGGAAAATGACAGCTTCCAGCATTACATCGTCTTGTTAGAATGTGTCATACCTCAAGCAGCAAGAGACTGCTCACTGTTCCCCCAACTGAAGTTAATTGCTCTCAACAGTCCTGTGTGGAACAGCCATGGATTTTAGTGACGGTTGCTAAAATCATTTTCCTCATACAAACAGAAATCTTCATCTCTTTTCTGTTTCTGAGTAAATAGTACATACCAGCACTATTTTAAAATAACAAACTCTTGATTGAATAATAAAAACTACAGTTAAACACTAAAAAACTCTAAGCCATCTCCGTGGAGATGTTGCCTGTACAACGGCAAAGAGAATGACTGGGGTAGGCGGAGCCTAGGAGGGATCATGTGACCAGCTTTGCTGGGCTCTTTGCCATTTCCTGTTGGGGAAGAGAATATCCCACAAGTAAGGATGACGCCGTGGACCGGACACACCTATGTTGGAGAAAAAAGGTTAAAAATCACTGCTCTATATAGCGTTTTTAATTTCTGGAGAGTGCTTTTAATTTCTGTTTCCATTTTTGAATAAATGTACAACCTTTAGTCACCTTAGCCTTTTTTGTTAGGCACTCTTTATATATCCTGTATTATCAAAATTGCTGTGTGTAAACTTTTGATATTCTTCATCAAAGAACATTGATACATTTTATTATTAAGCCGGCCATTCTGTATTTTGTCTCGAGCTGAGTGCAGATACTGTTTGTGTATTGGTACATATCATTTCCTAATTGGCTTTAATTGATAATAACTATGAATTATTTAGAGTTTTTTACAGTATCTTTAATATTTTTTTATAATTATTACTAATATTTTTTTAATATTTTATAATTAATACTTTAAGAACGCGCTTTACGATTACAAATTCTTTATATGCGCTAACCGGACAACGTGTTAGACCTAAAGTGCGAAACACGAAGCATGTTATGCATATTTTACATTCTTAAGTTCTTTACATAGACAAGACTTAATTTTGTATTTATATATTTCTACATATCTTATCATTTAAATGTAAAATAGATATCTATACCTATTTATCAATAGAAATAGACATATAGCTATAGGTATACATGATATATATATATATATATATATATATACAGTATATATATATATATATATATATATATATATATACAGGGTAGATTCAAACCAGCAGGGCTCAGACCTCCGTTCCCTACCTGTTGCGCTCTTCAGCGTCGGCACACGTCCTGAGAGGGTGATCATGTAATCAGTGCAAGGAGACCTCCTCCATCCAAGCGGTAAAGAGTACAATAGAAGAAAACAAAACTCCGTACTCAGAACAAGGAAATCCAATTCACGACCAGTAGAATAAAAACTTGAAGTTTATTGAAAAACTTAAAAACATAGGATCTGGATAAAATCATAACGAACATAAGTAAACACTTAGTGCATAGCTTTACGCGTTTCGGACTCCACCCATCCCTTGCTCACCAGCTGTTCCTTGTTCTGAGTGCGGAGTTTTGTGTTTAGCTATATATATATATATATATATATATATATATATATATATATTCATATGTATTTACAATAGACATAACAAATTCATGTATGTGAAGAACATTGGAATGTTAAATATGTACAGTAAATACACAGCAAAAACATAAATGCATAATACACACAGAGAGGAGCGAACTATCAGGAACGAACAACCAGATCAATTAGTTGTTTGCTTGCTCTATTGTAAGGATTCCAGTCCTGCTTTTACTTTTTGCCTCAACTCACCTTCCTCACCTCTACTTAAGGCATTACCCCGCCCCAAACAAGTGCTTAGTTGTTGAGTATTGCTAAAACCAGTGCTCTGTTTCCTATAAGCTACATGCTTATCAAGAGAAGATTTACTTCTACTACTTTATCATTTGGATTACAAATACCAGCTGCAGTTTGGTCTCATAAAGGGACTAATAACAACTAGTCTCATTCATCCTGAAGTTTACTATTCCAAGAAGTATTAATTTATTTCAACTCTACATCTCTACAGGAATTGCTACTTAATTTCCAACAGGAGCATTCTACCTAATACCGCTACGGTATTTGTATCAAATCTAATTTACCTTGGATGCCTAAAGTAACGGCTAATTTCAAATATCATGTTTTCTCTTGAACTTTTCCAAATTGACTTTGTCTCTCAGTTATTACTGTCATTTGCAACGTATGTTTCATGTTAATGATATAAACTTTCTTTGATTCATTTTCATACCAGACAGTAACGGACTTTATGTGACGTCACACAGCTTCACTCATCTCAGCGTGCCATACAGCTCCTTACAACTCAGCGTGTCTCACAGCTCCTATTACACTCACTGGTCTGTGTTCAGATATCCACGCTGCAAGCATTATTCAGTGTGCTGTGTCTTGCAGCAGGTCACGCCCCTGTCAGCACCTGCAGTCTGTGTGTCTCATATCTCTCACGCTTCAGTGCTTATTATAATGAACACTATCTCTCTCATTTGGGCTTGAGCTATACCAACGTCAAAAGTTGTTATTAATACTAATACTTATTTTCAGACTCTTAATACTTATATGGTATAACAATAATATATAGCCATATAAAGACTTACTGCCTTCCCTTATAAAAATCACTCTGAGTAAAACAGTCTATGCTGATATAATAGCCTGTACTTCAGTTGTGAAACAAATATAATTTATTTAGACTCTGCAGTTGTGATTCAAATAACCAAGGAACCTGATATAACAACTAAGCCATAAATAATGGATCCAGCAGAGCTTCCTCAAATTGTTTATAATTTAACACAAAGAGTTGACCAACTTAGACAAGCCTTTAGAGAGTTACAATTTGAAAATGAAACTTTAAGAAAAGTAATAAAAGACACTGTCTCTACTAAACAGAGCCTTCCTGACAATCTGTCAGAACCATTTATTGCACCTCCAGATTTTTTCAATGGAGATAGGAATTTATACCGTCAATTTAAAAATGCTTGTCTGCTTAATTTCACCCTTAAACCTAGAACATACCCAAATGATAGGGTTAAAGTCCTCACAATGATAAGCTATTTAAGAGGTGAACCTCGCATTTGGGCAGACACCCTCTTTGAGACAAATAATCCTGTTCTCTCATCTTTTTCATCTTTTCTGGATATCATGGATGAATTATACTATGATTCTAACCTACAGTATACTGCTGAGAAAAAGATGAGGAACCTAAAACAAGGTATCAAACCTGTTGAATGTTACATAACAGAATTCAAGCAATATTCTATTGACTCTCAATGGAACGCCATTGCTTTAAAAAAACAGTTCAGGCTTGGACTCTCTGACGCAGTAAAAGATGAATTAGCCCAAACTGATTTGCCTGAAACATTGGAAGGCCTTATGAAGCTCAGCAGGCAAATTGATAGGAGATTACGTGAAAGAAGATTTGAACGTCAACCCCCTGAAATTGTTTACAAGAAGGATAAGGTTCTAAACCTTCCTACTTCTAACAGTTCTCATACTGGTTCAACTGGTGCTGAAGCAATGGATATAAGTTTTATTAGAGGACCTCTAACTCCTGAAGAACGCATCAGAAGGAAGACTAGAGGCCTCTGCATGTTTTGCGCATCCTCATCTCATACTTTAAAGGATTGCCCCTCTTTGCCACAGAACAAGAAGAGTAAGTACCATACCAATCTTTCTCTCCAGTTAAAGCATAACAACCCTCTTCATTGTTCTTTACTTCTTTCTCTACAGTGGGCAAATAAGCAAGTGACCATTCCAGCCATCTTGGATACAGGAGCACAAGGAAACTACATTGACAGTTCTCTGGTTTCAAAAAATGAAATACCATTGATAAAAAAGTTGTCTCCTAATTTCCTCCGTGTGGTTGATGGCTCTGAGATATCATCAGGGCCCATTACACATCACACCATCCCGCTCTCTGTCACCACATTAAAAACACATCATGAACATCTCAGCTTTGATGTAATCACTTCTCCATTATTCCCAATAGTACTTGGGCTAGCTTGGTTACAGCTACACGAACCTGATATTAATTGGAAATCCTTAAATGTTCAATTAAATTCTGATTTCTGCCAACAGACTTGTCATAGAACCTTTTTTCACAGTTTATCCTCCACTTCAGAAACTCTGATACCAGAAATGTACAAGCAGTTCTCTGAAGTCTTCAGTAAGAAGGAAGCAGACACCCTTCCCCCACACAGAATCTATGACTGCCCTATTGAATTGAAACCTGGAACCACACCACCTATCGGACATTTATACCCATTTTGTCAACCAGAACTAGATCATCTAAAGACTTACCTAGATGAAAATCTAAAGAAAGGGTTTATCCGTCCTTCGGTTTCTCCTGCTGGTGCAGAAATGTTTTTTGTGCGGAACAAAGACCAATCTCTTCGGCCTATCATTGACTTCAGACAATTGAACAAAATAACCATAAAAAAACGATACCCTCTCCCCCTCATTCCTGAACTCATAGAAAGACTCAGGCATGCTCAGATTTTTACTAAATTAGATTTGAGAGGGGCGTACAATTTAGTGCGTATCCGAGAGGGGGATGAGTGGCTTACCGCTTTTAGAACTAGGTATGGGTTGTTTGAATATCTAGTTATGCCCTTTGGCTTAACCAACGCACCCGCAACTTTCCAGTTCTTTATTAATGACATTTTCCATGATCTCCTTGACACATGTGTTGTTGTCTACCTAGATGACATTCTAATCTATTCCAAAAATCTAGAAGAACATATCAAACATGTTAGTTGGGTTTTAGCAAGACTCCAAGTCCATCGGCTCTACGCCAAATTGGAAAAATGTATTTTTCACACCAACAAAATAGAGTTCCTGGGTTACTCCATCAGCCCAAATGGGATTCAAATGCAAGATAACAAAGTAGAAGCAGTAAAATCCTGGCCCACACCATCAACACGAAAGAACTACAAAAGTTTCTTGGCTTCAGTAACTATTACAGAAAGTTCATTCGCAATTTCTCAAAAATTGCGAAACCTCTGACTAAATTAACTAGTGCTAATTTCTCTTTCCAGTGGACCAAAGAACAGGATGATGCGTTCAGCTTCCTGAAGAATTCCTTTTCATCTGCTCCTATTCTGAAATATCCTGATCCAAACCTTCAATATACCCTAGAGGTGGATTCTTCAGATTATGCTCTTGGCGCTGTCCTCTCCCAAAGACAGTCTCCTAAAGAACCACTACACCCAGTTGGGTTCTATTCAAAAATTATGACTTCAGCAGAGATCAACTATTCCATTGGGGACAAGGAACTTCTAGCCATTAAAAGAGCCTTTGAATTCTGGAGACATCTTCTTGAAGGTACCTCACTACCTATAGTGATTTACACTGATCACCGGAATTTGGAATATCTACAAAATAACAAAACTTTATCTGGACATCAAGTGTGATGGAGTCTCTACTTTAGTCGTTTCAATTTTCAAATCATGTACAGGCCAGGATCAAAAAATGGGAAGGCAGATGCACTCTCTCGACGAGATTCAAGACCTGTACAAGAAGACTCTCCTACTAGCATTCTTCCCCCTACTCGTTTCCTTGCTATCCTATCTCAACAGGATAAGGAATACCAATCTGATCTATCTTCAGAAGACCAAACCCTACTAGATAGCTTAATCCTCCAGAATGGTTTTTACTTTCATGGTTCTAAACTATATATTCCAGAACGTTTCAGACAGAAAATAATCAAAGATCATCATGACCCTCCACTAATTGGTCATTCAGGTATCAAACATACTCAAGAGCTCATCACCAGAAGTTACTGGTGGCCATCAATGAAAACCAGTATAAAGGAATATATACAACATTGTACAACCTGTACAGTATCAAAACCAGAAAGGAGACCTCCCTATGGCTATTTGATTCCTCTGGAAGTACCAGAATCTCCTTGGTCTCATTTGGGAATGGATTTTATAGTTGATTTACCACCTAGTTCCGGACAAACTACCATTTTAGTTGTTACAGATCATTTTACTAAAATGGCACATTTTATTCCTTATCACGTTACCCACTTCCATTGAAACAGCATACTTATTTCTAAACCACATTGTACGATACCACGGGTTACCCTCCATTTTAACTACTGATAGAGGAACCCAATTCACTTCACGCTTCTGGAAAGCACTCACTAAAGCACTCCAAATCGATCAAAGGTTAAGCACAGCCTTCCACCCTCAGACTAACGGCCAAACTGAGAGACTCAATCAGTGGCTTGAGCAATATTTACGTTGCTATTGCTCATATCATCAAAATAAATGGACTTCTTTTCTCTCTACAGGGAGTGCAGAATTATTAGGCAAATGAGTATTTTGACCACATCATCCTCTTTATGCATGTTGTCTTACTCCAAGCTGTATAGGCTTGAAAGCCTACTACCAATTAAGCATATTAGGTGATGTGCATCTCTGTAATGAGAAGGGGTGTGGTCTAATGACATCAACACCCTATATCAGGTGTGCATAATTATTAGGCAACTTCCTTTCCTTTGGCAAAATAGGTCAAAAGAAGGACTTGACAGGCTCAGAAAAGTCAAAAATAGTGAGATATCTTGCAGAGGGATGCAGCACTCTTAAAATTGCAAAGCTTCTGAAGCGTGATCATCGAACAATCAAGCGTTTCATTCCGAATAGTCAACAGGGTCGCAAGAAGCGTGTGGAAAAACCAAGGCGCAAAATAACTGCCCATGAACTGAGAAAAGTCAAGCGTGCAGCTGCCAAGATGCCACTTGCCACCAGTTTGGCCATATTTCAGAGCTGCAACATCACTGGAGTGCCCAATAGCACAAGGTGTGCAATACTCAGAGACATGGCCAAGGTAAGAAAGGCTGAAAGACGACCACCACTGAACAAGACACACAAGCTGAAACGTCAAGACTGGGCCAAGAAATATCTCAAGACTGATTTTTCTAAGGTTTTATGGACTGATGAAATGAGAGTGAGTCTTGATGGGCCAGATGGATGGGCCCGTGGCTGGATTGTTAAAGGGCAGAGAGCTCCAGTCCGACTCAGACGCCAGCAAGGTGGAGGTGGAGTACTGGTTTGGGCTGGTATCATCAAAGATGAGCTTGTGGGGCCTTTTCGGGTTGAGGATGGAGTCAAGCTCAACTCCCAGTCCTACTGCCAGTTTCTGGAAGACACCTTCTTCAAGCAGTGGTACAGGAAGAAGTCTGCATCCTTCAAGAAAAACATGATTTTCATGCAGGACAATGCTCCATCACACGCTTCCAAGTACTCCACAGCGTGGCTGGCAAGAAAGGGTATAAAAGAAGAAAATCTAATGACATGGCCTTTTTGTTCACCGGATCTGAACCCCATTGAGAACCTGTGGTCCATCATCAAATGTGAGATTTACAAGGAGGGAAAACAGTACACCTCTCTGAACAGTGTCTGGGAGGCTGTGGTTGCTGCTGGATGCAATGTTGATGGTGAACAGATCAAAACACTGACAGAATCCATGGATGGCAGGCTTTTGAGTGTCCTTGCAAAGAAAGGTGGCTATATTGGTCACTGATTTGTTTTTGTTTTGTTTTTGAATGTCAGAAATGTATATTTGTGAATGTTGAGATGTTATCAAAAAAGAAAAAAGAAAAAGAGGGGGCGCCCTAAGTGTAAGAGAGAAGATGTGACCAAATAATTCTATACTTATGTATCTAAATGTTAGATTAATATTAAAAAATACTAAAGTGATAAATCAAGGTGATATGCTGTGGAAACCAGTGTCAATGTGGTTTTAAAGTGATAAATCATACAATGTTCAATGTTATACAGTGTTAATCAATAGCAATGTGATACAGGGTAAAAATAATAAACAATCAAAACAAACACAGTGATAATAAAGTGAAAGTCTCTATTGGGATGGGAGGCAGCTATCTTTCATGATCCAGGCCAGGATCCAGGAGCGGCAATCTATGAAGAGAAAAGACAGAAGCGCCACATGGCCCAATATTGTTTGATCCAGAATAAATAGATCTTAAGGTGATGAGTAAACTCACGTTTAGTAGAGCACCTCAGTTAGTGCTAGATATACGGTCTGGGATCTATTTGGTCACCCAGAAGACCAACTTCCTGCACAGGAGCTGATGTCTGTATAGGCAGAAGGAAAACACAGGTGCCAATATGGCCTAGTATTGCTGGTGCAAAGGTGTCAATACAAGCAAAGAGATGAATAATACTCACAAAGTGTAAAGCACCTCTCGTGGTGCTATAGAGGCATGAAGGGGTCAATTCAGTCACCCAGAGGTGCAAAAGGATCCCACAATTGATCCAGAAAAAGAATTATTCCTCAGGAAAAGGCTAAAAGATATATATCCCAAAGAAAGATGCAGCAAGTGTTCAAAATATTAAAAAGTGACTTTAATAAAATTGTAAAAATAACAGGCAACGCGTTTCTCAGCCAATGGCTGTTTCATCAGGCTTCATAAAATGTTTACTGAACACTTGCTAGATATACCCTAAACCTAAATTAATTGATATTAAACAGGTGGTAGTGGGATGGGTCCACTTAATCAGTAATATGATCCCAACCAATCAGTTGCTACCATATAGAACACACATTAAAATATAAACATAAACAGTGTACAATATAATATACAATGCATAATACAGATTTCATACATTCCTAGTTAACATTATTCATGCTACATTTTGTTTAGTCAAATATACTTAAAAAAACTTTAAAAAAATTATTATACCTTATTTTTTAGAAAATAATAATAATGAAGCACACATTAAAACATACAGCATAATGTCAACCATACACAGTATGGGAGGCAATGCTTAATAGCAATTTTTGTATATATATATTTTTCTAGTTGGTATTACATTTGATTTTAAGCTGTCATTTCACTAAACTTATAAAGGTCATACCTTGTTATGAGTGACATGTTGTATAAAGGCAAATTAATTTCAGATGACAAGTGTGATTGGGAACAGACAGAGCACAGCAATTCCAATACTAGTGAACGTTAAGTTCTTTTGAAGAAATAAGTAGATGTCTCAATCAGCTATTGTCTCATAGTTTCAGGTTCTGTGTAATTTAAATTCGCCGCTGACTAAGTCGGCGTCCACAGGCGCTCAATGCGCATGACAAGCTACAGTCAGATGTGGCCCAATCGCTGCATACGCTCAAGAGTAGGCGTTGGCGATGTCTACATTCCTCCTCTGCGCTGAGTGTGCATGCCCGGCCTCAATGTTTCTGTCAAGTCAGGATCGCACCGTAGCGATCCTGATCCAGATACGTGGCGCTGGCTGATAGGATTATGATGATAAGGGTCGTGAGGTGTATCGCAACCATAGTACATCCTTCTAATCAGTAATATGTGGAGCCAATATTGCACCAATAAAGGGGCCAGATAAAGAAATTAACTAAAGCGAGTACCAGAATTATCTAGTAGAGAGAGAAGAACTCGTGTTGCACCAATAAAGGGGCCAAAAAAAGAGCGTGGTCAAGGCAAAACACTAAAATTATCTGGTGGGGAGATAAGCATTACTGCCAATTCATACTAATAGTGTCATATGAATTACAACAGTGGGGCATAAATCACCCAAGTCTGCAGTTAAACACTACAACTACATAGGTTTCTAACACTGATTGGATATATAAATCGGGATGGATCAAGTGATATACTAAAGTAAAATGTTGAATGTTATATTGGTTTCACTGGTAAAAATAAATAATTGAAATTGGTATATATTTGTTTTTTGTTAAGTTGCCTAATAATTATGCACAGTAATAGTCACCTGCACACACAGATATCCCCCTAAAATAGCTATAACTAAAAACAAACTAAAAACTACTTCCAAAACTATTCAGCTTTGATATTAATGAGTTTTTTGGGTTAATTGAGAACATGGTTGTTGTTCAATAATAAAATGAATCCTCAAAAATACAACTTGCCTAATAATTCTGTGGTCGGCTTGCTTGAGGGGGGGGATCTGTAAGGATTCCAGTCCTGCTTTTACCTTTTGCCTCAACTCACCTTCCTCACCTCTACTTAAGGCATTACCCCGCCCCAAACAAGTGCTTAGTTGTTGAGTATTGCTAAAACCAGTGCTCTGTTTCCTATAAGCTACATGCTTATCAAGAGAAGATTTACTTCTACTACTTTATCATTTGGATTACAAATACCAGCTGCAGTTTGGTCTCATAAAGGGACTAATAACAACTAGTCTCATTCATCCTGAAGTTTACTATTCCAAGAAGTATTAATTTATTTCAACTCTACATCTCTACAGGAATTGCTACTTAATTTCCAACAGGAGCATTCTACCTAATACCGCTACGGTATTTGTATCAAATCTAATTTACCTTGGATGCCTAAAGTAACGGCTAATTTCAAATATCATGTTTTCTCTTGAACTTTTCTAAATTGACTTTGTCTCTCAGTTATTACTGTCATTTGCAACGTATGTTTCATGTTAATGATATAAACTTTCTTTGATTCATTTTCATACCAGACAGTAACGGACTTTATGTGACGTCACACAGCTTCACTCATCTCAGCGTGCCATACAGCTCCTTACAACTCAGCGTGTCTCACAGCTCCTATTACACTCACTGGTCTGTGTTCAGATATCCACGCTGCAAGCATTATTCAGTGTGCTGTGTCTTGCAGCAGGTCACGCCCCTGTCAGCACCTGCAGTCTGTGTGTCTCATATCTCTCACGCTTCAGTGCTTATTATAATGAACACTATCTATCTCATTTGGGCTTGAGCTATACCAACGTCAAAAGTTGTTATTAATACTAATACTTATTTTCAGACTCTTAATACTTATATGGTATAACAATAATATATAGCCATATAAAGACTTACTGCCTTCCCTTATAAAAATCACTCTGAGTAAAACAGTCTATGCTGATATAATAGCCTGTACTTCAGTTGTGAAACAAATATAATTTATTTAGACTCTGCAGTTGTGATTCAAATAACCAAGGAACCTGATATCTATGGTGATTTACCACCTAGGTGCAGCTTCTTTTTAATCCAGTAATGGTTTTACAGAGTAAAACTTTCCTGTGGTCTATCCGTCTGATCCCACCTATTAAAGGACCAGTATGCTGAAAAGTAGTTTTAATGGCAATGTAAGCATTTACAATGGACATGTAAACCAACAACAATGAAATGGAATCAAATCATGGAATTATATAATAATTTAAAACTTTAACTAACAGTTGTAGCTGAGATCGGTGCCATCACGGTCCGCCCTTAGAGAAGGGCAGAGCTAACACACAATAGCAGCAGGCCTTCACAGCCAATAATGCAGTGTATGTAAATGTTTTCTACACCCCCATAACAAGCACAAATGTCAATGTTTATATGACCGCCGTCAAGTACAGGAATATTGATCACTCACGCATCAGTAATATGAGCCGTGAAGGTAAAAAATATTCTATTCACTGCTTAACACAGATGCCCTTTTATGGAGCGTGGGTCCATGTTCAGCACCTGGGTAGTGCTTGCTGATTGGTGGGTAACCAACCAACTAACCACCAACAAGCAAGCACTACCGAGGGTGCTGAACCTAAAATGGACTGACTACTACGCTTTACATTCCTGCTTTTCAAATAAAGATAGCAAGAAACAGAAAAATTGATAATAGGAATAAATTAGAAAGTTGCTTAAAATTGTATGCTCTATCTAAATCATGAATGAGATTTAGTATCCCTTTAAGGTATGTGTTTGCCAATCATATCAGGTGCTTACAGAGAAAACTACTAAAAATAAGTCTATATGAGTGGCAAGCATGTTAGGTTATCAAGTTTAAATTAAGATTGAATGAATCTAACTGATAGGTTGCCATATATTATACTAAAAATAAGATTAGCAACCACTCAAAGTTTACAAGATTACAAGTTAAGCGCACATTTGCACTTATGCTATCACAATATGTGCATTTAACTTGGCAATACCAGCACACTCCGTGTGTGCTGGTATTACAAGTAAGGTGCAATGTGAATGCGAGCTGGCGTTCGCATTGTCGGAAGCCAATCTTACAAGGGAGTGTGCCTCCATAGGCTCTAATTGGAGCCTTGTTTTCATGCTGACAGCTGCACACAAACACCTCACACAGCACAAGGGGCAACTTGCACAGTGTTGAGCATCAATAAATAAATATATATGTATGAGGGTGGAGATAACTGGCATAGAGTGAAGAAGTGCGTTTGTATAGCTCCCTAAATACTTCTCATTAAATTCTTATTAGAGATAGCCAAACGGTCTGAATCTCCCTAAAATACTCAGGCACGCATTACTGAGTTACAACTACAACTTTGGTGCAACTTAGAGATAGCCCCTACAATCTGGCTCTAATTGAGGACTGTTACAGGTGGCTGTGTGTTCTCCCATTACAGGAAGAGGTACCAATATTACTGTTATCCTAGTTAGACCCGGATTACTTATTCTCTTGTTATCCTTTTCTGAAGGAGCAGCAATGCACTACTGACAGCTAGCTGAACACATCAAGTTAGCCAATCACAAGAGATAAAAGTATGCAGGCACCAATCAGCAACTAGATCACACCAGTGTAGGATATGTGCATATTCTTTTTCAAAAAGGGATAACAATAGAATGCAGCACATTTGAAAATTTAAGTGAATTCTTAAAATTACATACTCCATCTAAAGCATGCAAGTTTAATTTTGACTTTCCTATCCCTTTAAATTGTGGGATACATATTAATAAGCCTTCTCTTTAATAAAGTTTGTTTAATCAAGAGACCTTAAATCAACCTCTTGGAATTGGAGGCCATTCCAATAACACAGCACAGCTCAGACCTATGCTGTAAATGTTTTCTTTTTTGGTCATTAAAATTCAGATTGCTAATTAGGCAACTACTCTCTCTCCTCTCCCACTCATGCTCAGCTTGTCTGAGTAGGTCCCTTTCCTATACCCCCCCCCCTCTTCTTGTAGGTAGTACCTGAGGAGAGAGAGTAAGGAATTCTCTGCTATAGTCACACCCAACCACCAGCAGTTTATTAAGGAGGATATTCTTTGCCACAAGCAGCACCATGGTTTCAGCTCTGGGTCTGTGACTATGTGACATATTAGATGACAATGTTCTCTGACAAGTTCTAGTTTATTCTGGCATAGACAGCATAACATGTTCACATGATGTGCAAACCTCAGTAGCACTAAACTGAGGGCAGTGTTTCCTATTTAGATCAGGACTTTTCCTGATATGATGTTATGACTTTTCCTGATTATGATGTTTTGCTTTCAGTGGCACTACATTCTTATGTAATCCTTATTAACCTATAAACAACTTGGGAACTTACCAGCCATCTTGCTGCAAACGTACTGTCATCTCTATTGCATATTACCCTCAGAAATTCTTACTAAAAAATTCTATACACTATGGGGCCCATTTATCAAGCTCCGGATGGAGCTTGAGGGCCCATGTTTCTGGCGAGCCTGCAGGCTCGCCAGAAACACCAGTTATGAAGCAGCGGTCTAAAGATCGCTTCTCCATAACCTGTCTGCCTGCTCTGAGCAGGCGGACAGACATCGCCACAATTTAACTCAATCGAGTACGATCGGGTTGATTGACACCACCCTGCTGGCGGCCGTGAATTGGCCGTGAATCTGCAGGGGATGGCGTTGCACCAGCAGCTCACAAGAGCTGCTGGTGCAATACTGAATACGGAGTGCGTATTGCTCTCCACATTCAGCGAGGTCTGTCGGATCAGGTCCGACAGACCTTTGTTAAATAGGCCCCTATGCCTCATATTACCCTCAGAAATTCTTACTAAAAAATTCTATACACTATGGGGCCCATTTATCAAGCTCCGGATGGAGCTTGAGGGCCCGTGTTTCTGGCGAGCCTGCAGGCTCGCCAGAAACACCAGTTATGAAGCAGCGGTCTAAAGATCGCTTCTCCATAACCTGTCTGCCTGCTCTGAGCAGGCGGACAGACATCGCCACAATTTAACTCAATCGAGTACGATCGGGTTGATTGACACCACCCTGCTGGCGGCCGTGAATTGGCCGTGAATCTGCAGGGGATGGCGTTGCACCAGCAGCTCACAAGAGCTGCTGGTGCAATACTGAATACGGAGTGCGTATTGCTCTCCACATTCAGCGAGGTCTGTCGGATCAGGTCCGACAGACCTTTGTTAAATAGGCCCCTATGCCTCACTCCTTACATAAAAGATCTAAAACTCCTTACCTCACAGACAATTCTGTTATGGATCATTTTTCAGAGTCTAGGAGGGACCTTTTAGCTGAACTGGAAAACTCACCTAATGTTGCACACAAAGAAGAAGACTCAAAATGAAGTGATAGTTCTTGTTTACATTCTACACAGCATTATATCTCTAGAGATATTCAGCAGGAAATGCTTGCAGCCCAGACTGAGTCACTTACTCAAGTTATGCAACAGAATACAGCTGAACTACAAAAGGAAATCTCAGAAATTGGCAAAAGAGTTGATGCATTAGAGCGCAAACAAGATGATCTAGTGATTGATCATTCCAATCTCCTTTCATGTTCTCAATTCTTAGCCAAACAAATCTCCTAAATGGAATTTAAACCAGCTGACTTGGAAGATAAGTCTTTGAAAAATAATATTTGCTTTCGTGGCATTCCAGATTCTGTCTTAGCAACTGACCTTCATCCTTTCCTTTTGGAATTTTTCAAGGAACTTCTTGGATAGTTAGGCAACATTGAAAACAATACATATAAATGATGAAACAAAAATAGTGGACCGAAAATTCTCAGACAATTTTAGTGGGTGTTGGGAGCTAATACCTGGGCCGTTACTTATGCAACAAGCAGCTGGTGATAGAGACTACAATGTCCTCATCCATCAAATGCTGCAGTGAAAAATCAGGCATCAAGCACGTAGCGTGTACAAACAAACTTAATGCAGTCCAGTAATAGCTGGCAGTTCAAGGCAAGAAAATATGTATGCATGCATGCAAATGTTGTACTCCTTTTAAGACAGAAGCAACACTCACAAAGGCTGTATCAGACTTAAATGTGGCATACATAAATCAGCACAACAGTAACTGCCACAAGCTAAATGGCTATTAGTAGAAAAATATTTGTTACCATACTTGATATCACCGCCGCTGCTCAAGATCATCTGCGTCTCTATCTGAGTATCGCTGTTCGCGGTTCCTCCTTCTTATTGATCGATACTCAGAGCATCTTACAGTCCTTGCGCTCCGGTGTTGGTGCCGCTAGTCGCAGCTTCTTCTCTTGGGTTTCCCGCAATTGATGCAGTTCTCCTCGTCCTAGGAGATTGGCGGCCGTCCCAGCGTGTTTCTGGCGGTTGGTTTAGGCGTCTCTCTGTCACGCTATCTGCACAGCCCCGATGCTCCTCCCTCCAAGCTAGGGGTAAGGTGTAAGCCAAATAGTCCCAACGGGAAACAAGGGAATCAAATGCTGAAAGGAGTCACAGTGCTCCACAAAAATGTGAAAAAAAGTTGTTCCTTTGTTTAAATCCTGAGAATGACACCAGAGCTGTGTTTCATAAAAAGAAAAACTTTATTACAAATCCATAAAACAAAGCAAGTGCTCCTGTATAATTAAAAAATGAGAAAAAGAGTTTGACCGGTTTCGGTCTCTGGGACAGTAGTCATAAACTTAAAATCTACCTGCTGTGCAGGACTTTTAAATGAAATGGTATCCTCCCATTGGAGAATCCAAATCCTCCCATTTTTTTAAACTATTTGTTGTCTATCATAATCAAAAAGACACCTTTATTGTGCAGATTATTAATAAATTTGACACAGAACATTATGTATTTTTTAGAAACCTAATATAAATAGTCTATTCATGAGGAAAATTGAATTAAATGTGACAATATACTAAGAGCTATATATAGAGTTAACCTTGTTAATTAAACTCAATGCTGATACTAACATGACCGTATGTATCTGTTTACCACACATGATAGAAATGTGAATTAGCACATTAAATCTAACATAGTAGTGAACCAATTGTTGATACTAACATGACCATATATATCTATTCACCACATATAAAAAACTAGATATATTCCCTAGAGTCTAAATCCAGACATGAATCCTATTGGATAGTTATGTTTGGACAAACCCACAAGTGTTATGCCATCTTAGAAATTAATTCCCCAAATAGTGAGACAAAATTGTAGCTGCAAGTACATAATAATATTATTTAGACCATTTAGATCTCCATATAATTAGCTAAACAATAAGTATAATGCAATACCATAAGATAACCACTGACATACAATCTAAATAATAACCTGGCTCAAAGCTCTTTACTTATCCATTAATTTAGTAGATGTATCCATAAGGTCAGCTATACTGTTACAGACTCCCTCTTGACTGCATATACTAATTGTAGTATTATCCTGAGCTACATGATGTAAGTCAAACAAGGGAGCCAAAAATGTGTCAGGGACACTGTACCTTTAAGCAGTAACGTTCCTTTCTCTCCACCTATTGGTTGCTTTCCTGTTAAAATCCTGCAACTTCCTGGCAATCACTGCTTAGTAATTTTCGTTTGACCTACAAACTCTTGAAGACCTGAGCTAAACTTGAAATACACCTGAGAAGGGATAAATCCACTGTTTAATTATTTTCCAGTCTCACAAGGACAAATTCAACTTCATCGTCTGTGGCTGAATACACCAATCAATCTGCAACTCAAATCAGCAAATCCTCAGAAGAGTTATACTAAATTACATCAAAGTGATAAGGATATCACAACTCTCACCACTGCTGTCTCTGCCTTGTAAATCAGTCAGTTTGTTTCGTTACCGTATCAGCATCTGTACTACAGCCATATACTGAAGCTGAACCCTCCCCCAACACAGGCTTCCGCCATCACACGCTGCAGGGAAACGCCGGGGACAGAACCTGAGCAACCGTTTGCAGTGTAAGTCAGCCTCATTCAGCAAGGAACAAATAAGGTAACATTACCATCGCTATTTAATAAAAACGCATTGATGAACTGTTTTGATACCAAGTAATTATTATTCCGGAGAAAAGTAATATCCGACTATATATCCTGCACTATTCAAGGTATTCATTAATACAGCCTCTGATATTCATCACATAACTACAAAAGCCTGAACTTCAGTAACGGAAACTCTGGGATTAATTAATCTGTGCAACTTCATACTTGTTACAGACTTATATAATAATACTTGCTTGCTTGCAATAATAATTAAACTCACTGCTACAAAGATACCCTTCATGTATATAAGGGGATTCTAAAACCTCAGTGACACAAACAACAACCAGGTTTATTACTTCTGTTTTATAAATTAACTGTGTATTACGTACTGTATCCACTAACTCATAGCAAAAGAAGTAATCTGCAGCTGAGCTTCTTAAAGGGATAATTAACCTCCTTACATAATTACTAAGCCATCAATATGGAGCCAGCAGAGCTTCCTCAAGTAGTGTATAACCTCACACAGAAGGTAGATCAATTAGCACAAGCAGTGCATGACTTACAAATTGAAAATCAATCCCTCAGGAACATTATTAGGGATTCCATTTCGACTAGACCCTCACATCATGATTTAACCCCAGAACCACAGATTGCTCTTCCAGAGCCATTCTCTGGGAATCGTAAACTTTACAGACAGTTTAAGAACTCCTGTCAATTGCTATTCATCTTAAAGCCTAGAACATACCCTACTGAGAGGGTTAAAGTTTTGAGTACAATTTCTTTCCTCAGGGGTGAGCCTCGCACCTGGGCAGACAACCTCTGTGAAACAGATGACCCTTTATTGGGAAGCTTAGAGGATTTCTTTACTTCCTTGGATGAATTATACCAAGACACTGACGTTCAACTCACAGCAGAATCCTCTATGAGAAATCTAAAACAAGGTAAGAGACCAGTGGAGGACTACATAACTGATTTTAAATTGTATGCTACAGATTCACAATGGAACCAAGTGGCTCTCAGGAATCAATTTAGGCTTGGTCTGGCTGATAATTTAAAGGATGAGCTAGCTCGGATTGAACTACCCAAATCTCTGGAAGCACTCATGCGTACAGCCACCTTAATGGACCGCAGGTTACGTGAAAGACGCGCTGAGCGTTATGCAATAGATGCTCGTCCTAGACCTTCTACTTTTCTACCACCTAGGGAGGCTCCCTCTACAACTAAACAGTTAGACCAACCCATGGAAATTGGAATAATAAGAGGCCCTTTAACTCCTGAGGAACGACTCAGAAGAAGGGTTAAATCTCTATGTATGTACTGTGCCAACCCTGCACATACAGTACAAGATTGCCCTACACTACAAAAAAATAAACGAAGTAAGTTAAACCCTATCTATACATCAGTCATTAACGCTAACAAATCTGCTTACTGCATTTTATCTCTTTCCCTACAGTGGGACCAAAGCCAGTTGACACTTGATGGAATTATTGATTCTGGAGACTATGGAAGTATCATAGATGCAGAAACTGTAAAATCAAATAAAATTCCAATCATTCAAAAAGCAAACCCTATCTGTGTCCGTGTCATTGATGGTTCTACAATTACTACTGGTCCAATAACTCACCACACCATACCCATAAAGGTTTCTGTTGCTGGTCATAGTGAATTACTTTCTTTTGATGTATTACCTTCTCCTCATTTCCCTGTTGTTCTAGGCATTAAATGGTTGCAGCACCATAACCCCCAAATAACATGGACTCCCCAACAAGTGTCATTCAACTCGCAATATTGTTTACATCATTGCAATCAAGATAAAATCCTGTTAAAAACTGATACCAATACTCCGGCTTTGCCTGTTGAATATTCTGACTACTCCGATGTTTTCAGTAAAACTGAGTCAGAAACTTTACCACCACATCGTCCGTATGATTGCCCGATAGAACTTCAACCTGGAGCAACTATACCCTACGGACACCTATATCCTCTCAGTCAACCTGAGTTGGATCATTTAAAGACCTACTTGGAAGAAAATCTCAGGAAGGGGTTTATCAGGGCTTCAACCTCACCAGCTGGTGCGGGAATCTTCTTTGTCCGAAATAAAGATTCAAGTCTCAGGCCTATCATCGATTACCGGCAACTGAACAAAGTTACGATAAAAAAACGTTATCCACTCCCTCTAATACCCGAGTTAATTGAGCGTCTCTCGGAAGCCACTATATACTCTAAACTTGATTTAAGAGGAGCGTACAACCTGATAAGAATTAAAGAAGGTCATGAATGGCTTACTGCGTTCAGAACCAGGTATGGGTTGTACGAATATTTGGTCATGCCTTTTGGTTTATGTAATGCTCCCGCCACATTCCAGCATTACATAAATGACGTTTTCCGTGACCTTCTCGACATTTGTGTAGTCGTATACTTAGACGACATTTTAATTTATTCTAAATCTTATACAGATCATGTCGCACATGTGAGGAGTGTCCTCTCCAGGTTACGACAACATAAGCTTTACGCAAAACTAGAAAAATGCATGTTCCACACCGACAGAGTGTCATTCCTCGGCTATAACATTTCACCTTATGGCATAGAAATGCAGAAAGAAAAGGTGGATGCTGTGAAGAATTGGCCTACACCAAAGACCAAAAAAGATCTCCAGAGATTTCTTGGGTTTTCCAACTATTACAGGAAATTTATAAAAAACTTCTCAAAACTTGCAAAACCACTTTCCAGACTTACTAGTTCGTCTGTTGTATTCCATTGGACTCCAGATGCTAACTCAGCTTTCCAAACCTTGAAGAACTGTTTCATTTCTGCACCTATTTTGAGGTTTCCTGACCCAACCTTGTATTATGTTCTAGAAGTAGACTCCTCCGATTACGCCATAGGAGCAATACTATCACAACAGACGTCACCGGATTGTCCCATTCACCCAATATCTTATTTTTCCAAAGTCATGTCTTCAGCTGAGAGGAACTATCCGATTGGGGACAAAGAGCTGTTAGCAATAAAACTCTCCCTAGAACATTGGAGACACTTACTAGAGGGTACAAAATACCCCATTAAGATTTTTACTGACCACAAAAACCTGCAATACTTACAAAGTAACAAGACTCTTTCTGCGAGACAAGTCAGATGGAGCTTGTATTTCTCTAGATTCTCTTTCAACATCATTTACAGACCAGCTAATAAGAATGGGAAAGCTGATGCTTTGTCACGATTACCAGTAAAACCAGAAAATGAGTACATCAACACTGATGTAATACCAAAAGAAAGATTTATTGGATTAACGTCATCCCTTATGTCACAAATCAAAGAACACACAATCAAAGACAGAAAAGATGTCACATCCGAGCATTCCACTCTTACAACTAAATCCGGGGTTCTATATCATGGTGATAAAATTTATGTACCCCAAGGCATGAGATCGACTATACTGAAGACTTTACATGACTCACCACTCTCTGGTCATCCAGGCTTCCGAAGAACATCAGAACTTATTAAGAGAACTTTCTGGTGGCCCAAGATGGATAAAACTATACACCAGTATGTTAAAACCTGTTTAATTTGCACTACTTCCAAATCTGAAAGAAAACCTCCATATGGATTGCTCATGTCTCTTCCAGTTCCTACAAAACCATGGCAACATTTATCCATGGATTTTATTGTGGACTTACCAATATCTAAAAGTCAAACTACAATTTTTGTTGTTGTGGATATTTTCACCAAGATGGCACATTTCCTGCCATACCATAAACTCCCAACCTCATCAGAGACAGCTCAACTCTTTTTGCACCATATAGTCAGACTACATGGAATACCACCAACTCTCACAACTGACAGAGGTTCCCAGTTTACCTCTCGTTTTTGGACCAACCTCTGCAAACTAACACACATGGATCACAGGTTTTCTACTTCCTTTCATCCGCAGACAAATGGCCAAGCAGAGCGAATTAACCAGTGGTTGGAACAGTACCTAAGATGTTTTTGTGCTTATCATCAAAACGACTGGATGGATTACCTCTCAATGGCAGAGTTTGCTTATAATAATTCTGTCAACTCCTCTACGAAACTTACTCCCTTTTACGCAAACTATGGGTACCATCCAACTTTTACATTATCTACACAAGAAACCATTGATTCACCTTTAGTGGACGATTTGCATAACTCCCTTGTGGATAACTTTAACTATATACATCAAAATATCAAAGATGCCCAGGATGTCCAAAAGAAGTATTATGATCTTCGTAGAAGGGTACCCCCAGCATATTCCATTGGAGACAAAGTTTGGTTGTCCACAAAGAATCTTAGACTACAGATTCCCAGTAAGAAGATGGCAAGTCTTTACATTGGACCATATTCAATAAAACGAATAGTAAATCAAAATGCAGTTACTTTAGAACTTCCTGATAATTTAAAGATCCATCCCACCATACATGTATCTTTATTAAAGCCTTATGGAGAATTACGTGACACCAGCACATTACTTCCTCCACCTCCAACTGTTCTGGACCCTAATGAGTATGAGGTTCATTCCATATTGGACTCTCGTATGCGCTCTGGCAAATTACAGTATTTGATACGCTGGAAAAACTTCTCATCAGATGAAGACTCTTGGGAACCTGCTGACAACCTCAAAGCTCCCAGATTGATTTCTGCTTTCCATCGGAGACACCCAGATCGTCCTCATCCGGTAGCTGTGGAACAGCTCCCTTAGGGGGGGGGATCATGTCAGGGACACTGTACCTTTAAGCAGTAACGCTCCTTTCTCTCCACCTATTGGTTGCTTTCCTATTAAAATCCTGCAACTTCCTGGCAATCACTGCTTAGTAATTTTCGTTTGACCTACAAACTCTTGAAGACCTGAGCTAAACTTGAAATACACCTGAGAAGGGATAAATCCACTGTTTAATTATTTTCCAGTCTCACAAGGACAAATTCAACTTCATCGTCTGTGGCTGAATACACCAATCAATCTGCAACTCAAATCAGCAAATCCTCAGAAGAGTTATACTAAATTACATCAAAGTGATAAGGATATCACAACTCTCACCACTGCTGTCTCTGCCTTGTAAATCAGTCAGTTTGTTTCGTTACCGTATCGGCATCTGTACTACAGCCATATACTGAAGCTGAACCCTCCCCCAACACAGGCTTTCGCCATCACACGCTGAAGGGAAACGCCGGGGACAGAACCTGAGCAACCGTTTGCAGTGTAAGTCAGCCTCATTCAGCAAGGAACAAATAAGGTAACATTACCATCGCTATTTAATAAAAACGCATTGATGAACTGTTTTGATACCAAGTAATTATTATTCCGGAGAAAAGTAATATCCAACTATATATCCTGCACTATTCAAGGTATTCATTAATACAGCCTCTGATATTCATCACATAACTACAAAAGCCTGAACTTCAGTAACGGAAACTCTGGGATTAATTAATCTGTGCAACTTCATACTTGTTACAGACTTATATAATAATACTTGCTTGCTTGCAATAATAATTAAACTCACTGCTACAAAGATACCCTTCATGTATATAAGGGGATTCTAAAACCTCAGTGACACAAACAACAACCAGGTTTATTACTTCTGTTTTATAAATAAACTGTGTATTACGTACTGTATCCACTAACTCATAGCAAAAGAAGTAATCTGCAGCTGAGCTTCTTAAAGGGATAATTAACCTCCTTACAAAATGTCACCTGTTCCAATAATTAATAATGTCAAACTCGGAGTTGAATCCAACAGGTAGCAGGCTACCCAATTTATGTATCCAGTATATTTCCTGTTGTGAAAGTATCTGGAATTTATCCCCCCCCCCAGGGGGGTTTTGGATCAATTTAATAGCCTGCCACCTGAAGGAACCAACTTCTCCATTGTGTACCTCCAAAAAATGTCTTGATAGGGCAGATACTGCTCTTTCCTTGCTGATGTGGGCCAAATGTTCTTTCACTCTTATGCCCACCTCCCTCGTAGTTCTACCGACATATTGTCTATTACAGGAAACACATTCTACTAAGTAAACCACATATTTACTCTTACACTTAATGCAGCCTCTAGTTTCGAATGTTTCCCCAGTAGTTGCAGAGATGAAATTTTTGGAGACATGGATATACTCACAGGATCTACAGGTGCGTTTACATGACATATAGGTATCTTTAAACTGTAACCATGAGCTCTCTGTCTGTTTATTCCTTAGAAGACTTGGGGAAAGAATGTTACCCAATGTCATATTGCGCTTGTAAATAAATTGGCAACCTTCACTTATGGATTCCTTCAATTGTTTATCTCCTCTGAGAATTGACAAATTCTTACGTATAACATTGCAGACCTGGTAGTATTGATTAGAGTACGCCGTCACAAAAAGAGGCTTCTGATGAGCACTTTTCTTATTAGTGAGGCCTTCTCTTTTTCGTTGTACTAATAAATCACTCCTGTCAATCATTTGCACTTAACAAGGGAGTAGTCTATATTTGGCGAAAATGAGAAAGAGGTAGAGTCTGGTCTAATAAACAGAGTGTGAGCCAGAATGATCAGATAACTAGTAACAAAGAAAAAAAAAGAGACAGAGTAATTGGAGACAGAGATCTCGAGCAGGAGAAACCCCCCAAAAAGTGGTGTTTTCAGACTCAGAGCCTGATTTGACGGATGAAGACAGATTTGCCTCATCAGGTACATGAGATTTATAGATGACATCCTTATCATTTGGTCTGGAGGTCCAATGCTAGCAAAAGATTTTGTGGAGTATTTGAACTCTAATTCCGTTGAGCTCAAATTCACATATGATTGGCACAAAACCAGTATCAATTATTTGGATGTCACATTGACCTCAGATTATCAGAATAAAGGTGTTGTCTCCTCTCTCTTCCATAAACCAATATCTGGAAATTCCATTTTGCATGCCCATAGTAATCATCCGGGGCATGTTTTTAAAGGGATTGCCAAGGGGCAGTTTTTGCGTGTTAAACGCAACTGCATCCAAGATGAGGATTTTAGGAGGGAGAGTGAGAAACCTAATAAGAGACTGAGAACCAGAAATTACCCAAAGAAAGTTGTTGAAAGTTGTCTGCAATGTTATACGTAAGAATTTGTCAATTCTCAGAGGAGATAGACAATTGAAGGAATCCATAAGTGAAGGTTGCCAATTTATTTACAAGTGCAATATGACATTGGGTAACATTCTTTCCCCAAGTCTTCTAAGGAATAAACAGACAGAGAGCTCATGGTTACAGTTTAAAGGTACCTACAGGTGCGGTAAACGCGCCTGTAGATCCTGTGAGTATATCCATGTCTCCAAAAATTTCATCTCTGCAACTACTGGGGAAACATTCGAAACTAGAGGCTGCATTAAGTGTAAGAGTAAATATGTGGTTTACTTAGTAGAATGTGTTTCCTGTAATAGACAATATGTCGGTAGAACTACGAGGGAGGTGGGCAAAAGAGTGAAAGAACATTTGGCCCACATCAGCAAGGAAAGAGCAGTCTCTGCCCTATCAAGACATTTTTTGGAGGTACACAATGGAGAAGTTGGTTCCTTCAGGTGGCAGGCTATTGAATTGATCCAAAAAACCCCTGGGGGGGATAAATTCCAGATATTATCACGACAGGAAATATACTGGATACATAAATTGGGTAGCCTGCTACCTGTTGGATTCAACTCCGAGTTTGACATTATTAATTATTGGAACAGGTGAAATTTTTGGCTCCCTTGTTTGACTTACATCATGTAGCTCAGGATAATACTACAATTAGTATATGCAGTCAAGGGGGAGTCTGTAACAGTATAGCTGACCTTATGGATACAACTACTAAATTAATGGATAAGTAAAGAGCTTTGAGCCAGGTTATTATTGTATGTCAGCTGTTATCTTATGGTATTGCATTATACTTATTGTTTAGCTAATTATATGGAGATCTAAATGATCTAAATAATATTATTATGTACTTGCAGCTACAATTTTGTCTCACTATTTGGGGAATTAAATTCTAAGATGGCGTAACACTTGTGGGTTTGTCCAAACATAACTATCCAATTGGATTCATGTCTGGATTTAGACTCTAAGGAATATATCTAGTTTTTTATATGTGGTGAATAGATATATATGGTCATGTTAGTATCAACAATTGGTTCACTACTATGTTAGATTTAATGTGCTAATTCACATTTCTATCATATGTGGTAAACAGATACATACGGTCATGTTAGTATAAGCATTGGGTTTAATTAACAAGGTTAACTCTATATATAGCTCTTAGTATATTGTCACATTTAATTCAATTTTCCTCATGAATAGACTATTTATATTAGGTTTCTAAAAAATACATAATGTTCAGTGTGAAATTTATTAATAATCTGCACAATAAAGGTGTCTTTTTGTTTATGATAGACAACAAACAGTTTAAAAAATGGGAGGATTTGGATTCTCCAATGGGAGGATACCATTTCATTTAAAAGTCCTGCACAGCAGGTAGATTTTAAGTTTATGACTACAGTCCCAGAGACCGAAACTGGTCAAACTCTTTTTCTCATTTTTTAATTATACAGGAGCACTTGCTTTGTTTTATGGATTTGTAATAAAGTTTTTCTTTTTATGAAACACAGCTCTGGTGTCATTCTCAGGATTTAAACAAAGGAACAACTTTTTTTCATTGAAAACAATAGAAAGATTACACAGGAATCTTACACTTAGAACAGTGGCCTCTGACAATCCAAGAGATGTTATTGTTTGCCTTACTAGCTTTACATTTAAAAAACAGTTATTACAGGCTGCTCTCAAAAAGCTAACTCTTCCAGCTTGTTATGCAGATATTTACCTCTTCCCTGACCTTTCCGTGCACACTTTACAGCAGATAAAATGATACTCCACTGCCACCACTTTTCTTGAGATTAAATACAGGTGAGGGTTAGAAATGTGTGATTCGTTTCGGATTGTTTCGGAAATTCGTCCGAATTCGTAAAATTCGGGATTCGGATCGATTCGAATTTCCGAATTAAAATAGTGCCGAATCTACCGAATAAATCTGAATTAGTTCGGATTTATTCAGATTTATTCGGTATATTCAGATGGCCATGGATTACACTAGTATTGTACAGTATATTGGGTTATATCACTCTGCTATGGGTTACACCTAATATACAGTACATATACTAGTCTAATACACAGCACATCCCACCTAACACTTACCGAAATTCCAAATTTCTGAACCGAACTGAACCGAATAGAACCGAATCCAGCTGAATTTATTCAAATCCGAATAAATCCGAAACGAATCCGAACCGAATTGATTCAAATTTTTCCGAATTCGAATCGATCCAAACCGAAATTTGAAAAAATCCGAATCGATCCGAACTGAACCGAACCAAATTTTTTTGCCATGCACATGTCTAGTGAGGGTTCCCAGTGAAGATGTTTATAACTAAAGACAATCAAACACTTATTGTAACATCTGTCCTGAGACCTTAAACCTGCAGATCCCCAACAGCTGAACATTCCAGATGTGTCCTTGTGAGCGACTGCCCCTAAGTGGAGCCCTAGGTCTCAAAGAGCCAAAAAACCTAGGAGGATACACAGTTGCAACATTTAAAAAATACTTAGGGGCCGATTTATAATATGTCTGTTTGACATGATCCACTCAGCGGATCATGTCGGACAGACTTCGCTAAATGCCGACAGCATAAGCTGTTGGCATTTAGCATTGCACAAGCAGTTCTGGTGAACTGCTTGTGCAATGCCACCCCCCTGCATTTTTGCAGCCAATCGGCCACTAGCAGGGGGTGTCAATCAACCTGATCGTATCTGATCAGGTTGATTGCTGTCCGCCGCTCAGAGGCGGCAGACCAGTTAAGGAGCAGCGGTCTTAAGACTGCTGCTTCTTAACTGCTGCTTCCCGGCGAGCCTTAAAGGCTCAAGCAGAAACAGATGTATTAGGCACCATACGGTGCTTAATAATTCGGCCCCTTAAATTGGACTCATCTACACCTGCAAACTAAGTCTTACAACACTATGTGGTTTTTTAGTTAATACAGTTTATATGTTTCTACAGTTTGTTTGAATGTTATGCTACATAATATTATTGACAACTCTTTAATGTCTATTCCAATTGGACTTTGTAAAACTTAGAAGAGTGTCACACACAAAGTAACAACCCTTAATATATATTTATTCTTCTAAATAACAATACCGGAATCAGGCGCCCAGTTCCTCAAAAGTCACTTATTGTAGATGTTAAGTGACAATAGCCGGTTTCACCATATAGTGAGAGAAAACAAAGAGATCCATACTTTATTCCATCTGATAGGATAATTCCATTAGGTGAGTAGTGACCAGTATGGTCGTCTGCTGCTGCCCGTAAACGTGGGTGTGTATTTTCCAAACGGCACCCAAACAGAATGTAGCTGAAACAAGAGAAAGGAAGACAGGCGCAGCCCGACTCAAGTGTGAAGGATTTAATAAGTAAGCGCACACACACATAAATGGCAACTTACAAAATTAAAAAATTTAAAAAGCACATCAATGACACTGCATCAGTGTATTTCACCCTGAGAAGTAACGATATCCAATGTGCATTGGTTGTTAGCGTGTCCACCACCTCAGTCGAAGTATTACAGAGTCTGGGGCTTTGAGCCATGACCAGTCAATGGAAAATCACAGGGCTAATGCAGAGACACTGCGTGATAGTTCAAAGTTCTCTACGCGCATTTCGAATGAAAACAATCAGACTTTTTCAAGAGAGTAGATCACAGGTGTATGGCAACGGAGCTCCTAACCAGCTTATAAAAAGGGCCACAGTGTCAATTTCCTGTTTAGTATTAGCCAATAGAAATGCTTAAAAACGGCCATAAATTCATATGTAACAATATGATACAAATATAGCATGACATGTCAAAGGATGATAACACAATAGATATACAATGTGAGTACAACAAGATGTATTAATAAATTTAAAAATGCATCTATATACTAGTCCAGCTAGCATCTAAGCTAAAAAATATATGAATATTAACCTGGGTGAATATTTAAAGGGAAAACCATGAATAGAGTATAATATAGTATAATGGTAATTTGATAAACAATCTAAGAGCACTGACTAATATTGGTGATAGCATGAATCATTTTGTGGGAAATACGTTAGTATGGTTAAAGCAAAAATGAAGCACCAAAAGAGCTAAAAAAGTACTCCCAGTTGAAAGAAAAAAAAAAAGAAAATGTGTGTAAAAATATGAAAAATATGAAAGATGTATATATAAAAAGATAAATAAATAAAAAACTAACTAAAAAATGCAATATTGTGTTGACAATATAAAAACATGGCAAAAAATTGTGAGGACAATATGAAAAGAGAGACCCTTTTGATTCCCAAAGAACAAAATCCAAATAAAGATAAAAATCCTAATAATAAGAGTAATAACACCAGATTTATCACTACTTTTAGTCAAGGGAGTAGGGACATCCAAAAAATTCTAAGTAAAGACTGAGGAATACTTAAAGCAGATCCTATTTATGGGGAAGCATTAGATGAGAAACCATTAGTAACTTTTAAGAAAAACAAAGATTTAAAGAACATGTTAGCACTCAAAAAACTCTGCAAAACCTCAAAGGAGAAAAATGGCATCACATGACTCACACAGAAACCAGGTACATACAAATGAGGAGTCAAGAAATGTGGAATGTGTAGCTCCGTACATACAGGAGACCCTTTTTATAACTACAACCAAACAAAGAACTTCAAGATGAAATATAAATGCAACTGCAGCACTACTTATGTGGTCTACTGCTTAAGCTGCAGTTGCAATTCTATTTACATAGGCAGGACAAAAATAAATATATGAACTAGATTCAATGAACATGTCAATAACATCAAGGCAGGTCTTAAAACATACAGTGTACCTGAACATTTTCGGAACTATCATCATATGAATCCCGACAGTTTGAATATTTAAATTATAGACTGGATTCCTAATAATACATTTTCCAATAGGTTAATTACTCTAAGACGTAGAGAATTCTATTGGATTTACACACTAGGCTCCATGTATCCACAAGGCCTAAATATGGAATTAGACTTACAGGCCTTTATGTAATTCGAGTGGGTACTAAAAGTTCATTTTAAATGTGTATTTTTTAGTATTTTTTTTTTTATTTATCTTTTTATATATACATCTTTCAAATGTTTCATATTTTTATACACATTTTCTTTTTTTCTTTCAACTGGGAGTACTTTTTTAGCTCTTTTGGTGCTTCATTTTTGCTTTAACCATACTAACGTATTCCCACAAAAAGAATCATGCTATCACCAATATTAGTCAGTGTTCTTAGATTGTTTATCAAATTACCATTATACTATATTATACTCTATTCATGGTTTTCCCTTTAAAAATTCACCCAGGTTGATATTCATATATGTTTTAGCTTAGATGCTAGCTGGACTAGTATATAGATGCATTTTTAAATTTATTAATACATCTTGTTGTACTCACATTGTATATCTATCGTGTTACCATCTTTTGACATGTCATGCTACATTTGTATCATATTGTTACATATGAATGTATGGCCATTTTTTAAGCACTTCTATTGGCTAATACTAAACAGGAAATTGACACCGTGGCCCCTGTTATCACAGACTTCTCAGTGCGTCTCTACACTTGTCGATACACCAGGGGAAAGAGCGCTTTGGTTTTGTGACTGTGAGATGGTGGTTTCAGTGGTTTATCTTCTGCTGGTCCATCCACACCCATCCAAGACTTGCTCCTTTGAGAAATTGTTATATCAGCATTGCTCATTTACCCGGTACTTTAGGTGTTGCAGTGGCACTTGTGACGCTTTTTATGCATTTTATTAAATATTTGTTTTAAAGATTTGTCTGAGAGTACTGTTTTCCCACCAGTATAAAGTGGGAGTGCGCATTTCCTTGAGCTTAGTTGTAAGCTCCAACAAATGTGAGTAGTCACTTGTTACAACACTGAATTACTCCTCTACAAGTGGTTACAGAGTCACACTATGTTACCTTTTTTGTTTCCTTTTTTCTGAGAACCCATTGAAGAACGTTAAGAAGTGGGGAATTGAACCCAGAGAACACGGATATATCCTTACCCATGAACTTTTGATTTTGTTTTATGTTTTATAGTTTTTCATGCTTATCACATTTATTTCATTTTCCCTTTTATAAGCTGGTTAGGAGCTCCGTTGCCATACACCTGTGATCTACTCTTTTGAAAAAGTCTGATTGTTTTCAGACGAAACGCGCGTAGAGAACTTTGAACTATCACGCAGTGTCTCTGCATTACCCCTTTGATTTTTCATCGACTGGTCAGGGCTCAAATCCTCAGACTCGGTAATACTTCGACTGAGGTGGTGGACACGCTAACAACCAATGCACGTTGTATATCGTTACTTCTCAGTGTGAAATACACTGATGCAGTGTCATTGATGTGCTTTTTTAATTTTTTAATCTTGTAAGTTGCCATTTATGTGTGTGTGTGCTTACTTATTAAATCCTTCACACTTGAGTCAAGCTACGCCTGTCTTCCTTTCTCTTGTTTCACTTGTTCTTCTAAACCTACTTAATAAGTGTCCTTCCACACTACCCTTTTAAATCACCTAGTAACTGTAGTCTTTATATTGTTAGTGCTTCTTAGTGGGTAATATAACCTGATATAACCTGATATCACTGCTCACTTCTGTATGTTTATTCCAATAAGAAGAGGGTTTTACTCACGCTACTTTCACGTGCAAAGTAACAACCGTCAATTGACATTTGGGGGCCGAATGATCAAGCTCCGAATGTCTAAAGACCGCTGCTTCTTAACTTGTCTGCCTGCTCTGAGGCGGTGGTCAGAAATCAACCCGATCGAATATGATGGGATTGTTTGACACCCCCTGCTATTGATGTGCAGTGGACATGATATGCTACATCGTATCATCTCCACTCGAACTTTAATTTCCCTATCCACACAAACTAAGTTTCCTCCAACACTACCTTTTGAGATTATCTAGTAATTGTAATATTACTACTATTACTGCTTCTCAGAGGGTTACATTGCCTGATATTATTGCTAACTTTTGAACTGTTTATCTCAGTTGGAGGTGGGTATTGCAAACTATATTTAGATTATTTCCTGTATTTTTAGTTAGCTTTTACCACTTTTTTCTTAGGAGGGTTGTAGTATATATATATATATATATATATATATATATATATATATATATAGATAGATAGATAGATAGATAGATAGATAGATAGAGAGAGAGAGATAATACAACTTTGTCAATATTTTGCAACCACTTCAATAACAAGATCAACTCCATCGGAAACTAAATCAGCTCTCAACATAATTCCATTCTCTCACCCCCTCAAACGCTCGCAATCAACCAGAACCCACATAGCCATACATTTAGCTCTTTCTCCCCTGTTACTGTGGAAGACGTTTATGCACTTATTCTGTGATGTCATCTCACTACCTGTACCCTTGAACCTATCCCCTCACAGCTACTCCCCTCCCTCTCTTCTACCCATAGCCCTATACTCACACACATTTTCAACCTCTCCCTCAGTACTGGTATATTTCCCTCATCTCTGAAGCATGCACTGGTCACACCTATCCTCAAAAAAACTTCTCTCGATCCAACCTCCCAATCCAACTACTGCCCTATTTCCCTACTCCCTCTTGCCTCAAAGCTCCTCAAAAAGCTAGTATATCCACACCTATCCCATTTCCTTACATTAAACTCCCTCCTTGACCCACTGCAATCTGGATTTCATTGCCATCACTACACAGTGACAGCAATCATTAAGTTACCAATAACCTACTTACAGCAAAATCAAAAGGCCACTTCTCTCTGCTTATCCTCCTTGATCTGTCCGCAGCCTTTGATACTGTTGACCACCCTCTTTTGCTCTAAACCCTCCAATCCTTTGGCATTTGTGACACAGCCCTCCCATGGTTCTCTTCCTACCTGTCTAACAGTACCTTTAATGCAGCTTTCTCTGGGGCTTCCTCTACACCATAACCACCTTCTGTTGGGGTACCACAAGGCCTTTTCTTGGTCCCCTTCTCTTCTCAATCTACACATCATCATTAGGTTCCCTAATAAAGTCCTACGGGTTCCAATATTATTTGTATGCCAATGACACCCAAATATACTTTTCTGCACCAGACTTATCTCCTTCCTTGTTAACCTGTGTCACTCACATCTCTTCCTGGATGTCCTCTCACTACCTCTAGCTAAATCTCTTCAAAACTGTGCTCCTTATTTTCTCTCCTTCTTCCAAAATCTCCACCCCCAATCTCTCTATAACTGTTGACAACTCCATCATTACACCTACACTGCATGCCTGATGTCTTGGGGTCATATTTGACTCAAATCTTTCTTTCACTCTTCACATACAGTACATGGATAAATCCTCCTCCACTTTTAAAACAACTCTAAAATTAGACATTTCTTTACACAAGACACAACTAAGATTTTAATCCACTCTCTCATCCTTTCTCTCCTCGACTACTGCAATTCTGTCCTCTCTGATCTCCTTAGCTGCCGACTATCTCCTTTAAAATCCATAATGAATGCCTCTGCCGGGCTCATCTTCCTTACACATCGCTCTGTTGGCGCTCTACATATAACCGATAATAAGGAGAAATTATATTTCACCACTCAGGAATTCTTCCTATTGAATATTAATGTTTTGGATCTTACTCTTTGGGGGACTTTCAAAGTCACTATTCATGGTAACCTAATTAAAAGGCAGTCTCCTTGATAAATGGGGATATTAAGATATAGGGGCCAATTTATTAAAGTGCGAACGGACATGATACGATGTAGCGTATCATGTCTGCCACACATTGATAAATGCAGACAGCATACGCTGTCGGCATTTATCATTGCACAAACAGTTCTTGTGAACTGCTTGTGCAATGCCTTCTCCTGCAGATTTGCGGCCAATTGGCCGCTAGCAGGGGGTGTCAATCAGCCCGATCGTATAGGATTGGGCAGATTGATGTCTACAGCCTCAGAGTAGTAGGACATGTTATGGAGCAGCGGTCTTTAGACCCCTGCTTCATAACTTCTGTTTCCAGCAAGCCTGAAGACTCACACGGAAACAGGGGCTCCATTCTAAAATCATTGCCAGAAGACTGACTACCTTCCTTGGTCCATTTAAATCAAGTCAGTTTTACCCATCATAGAGAGAGGTCTGATAAAACTAGAAGGTTACTCAACCTCTTCTTGAATATATTAGACTTAAAAGGACTTTGAGAATGCAAGCTTGCGGTTGCATTAACCAGTCACTTGTAATTGCTGGTTATTTAATGTTCGCCCGTAAAGGCCTCACTTTTAATCTAGCCCTAAATATACTGATAAAATAAAACAATTTAGTGATATTTAATTTAGCTGTCAGTTTACTTCAGAGCTATTTACTCAATCTATTTCTTTAGGGATAATTATTTTTTGCTTATAAAATAAATCAGACAAACTGTTTTTTAGTTGTACATTGATTTTAATATGAATCCTAATCTTTAATCTTATTTTATTGCATTTTCAACATAATTGAATATTGAGGAATCCCCTGGTCATTGTTTTTATTAAACATATTTTGTATATCACATACAATGATGTACCTGAAACAATATCAATCAAAGTCAGATTGCAAATAATATGTTCTGACTTGGAAGGAGACATATTTTCAAAAACCCTGAAGCCAAAAATAAATAGACATGCTGGGAGCAATTTCTTCTGCCATTATATCACTTTTCTTGAACTTTACATATTCTAAAACCATTCCATGACCATGGGCCCCTTGTGAAACATAGCCCTCTACTCTCAAGTGACCAATCACATGCAGGGGCTTTTAATCTCCCCAGTCAAACTAGACAGGGATGATTTCAAACAGCCAGCTCAGAACTGGTGTATAGGTTAGGAACGATTTCACAGCACTTAGGGCAGTACAATAACCAAATACACCCTTTCCCCTTGGGAAACGAGTGCTATGGAGTGGCAAATAATGATTGATAAGTTGCCTAGGCCAAAGGGAGTTTAGTAATAGGGATAACAAAAGTAAAATATTTAGCATGTTTGGTTTATATGCTTATATTTAATTGTTAATACAAATGTTGTGACAGATTTTTGTTTTTACCATACAATGCGGTTGGGTATATTTTAAGTTTTTGGCTTCTTTTAATTGACAACTCAGATATACTGAAGAAATCAGCAGATACACTGAAAATATATGCAGAAAGAAAGGCAGTTATATTTGACTGCACAGTTGGTACTTTCATGCATATTATTTAACAAGCTGTGTATTATTGTTGTGCAGCATGTTCGTAGCTTCATCAGGTGTCAGAATTGTTTATGACAAATTTGATAAAGAAAAGATGTTGGTTTTTTTCATAGCTGCTTCACAACCTAATTAGTTGCTGTAGTTTAAAATCTATTATGACAGACTTTTTCTTAATGTTTTTTTTTTTTTCATGCATCGGTAATCAGACTTAACAATTTACTGCTTCATTTTATTTCCAGTCATGACTACATTTCATAAATATAAAATGTGAGATAATATAACTACAATTTGATGAGGATTGAAGGGAGGATCAGATATCAACATTTATAGCACATTTTACAGAACATCCAAGATATAAAAACAATCCATATTTTCTTTTTATCTCTTCAGTTTATTTGGCACTATAGTTGTGCCCTGTGGCTATGCAATCTACACCTTTCTGTTTCTTTAATAAAACTAGTTTTCATGTTATCTGCTCATCCGGCTTATTTTTATTTAAAACCAAGCAAGGAAGAACAAAAATAACTTTATAAGTTATAGTCCAAACATTGGTGCAGTACTTTTGCAAAGCTTTATTAAAGGTACAGAACAAAGAGAAAATAAATAAAATAAAATGCTCTGCTGCATTGAATCAGTTTAAAAAAACAAACAAATGTGTTCTTTCACCATGTGTATAATCCCTGCAAAAGGCATTAACACAGGAAGATGCAGACTCATGAGCAGGATACTTGCTACTGAGCAATTATAAGCAGTATATATACATATGACCACTGGTCTTGCCCTGTTCAGGAACAGCTCATTACTGCTCCTGAGCTACAGATGGATAATGATTGGCAGCTATGTACATATGTCACTTCTGACTGGCCCATCGTCTGTGTCCAGGTCAGAAATGCTAATTGCTCCTTGCAGACTTCAAAGTCAAAATTAAACTGCATGGTTCAAACAGAGCATGCAATTTAAAGATTATTATTATTATTATTATTATTATTATTATTATTATTATCATCAAAATTACCAGCTACTGGGGGATGGCTGATGATTGTTTGCTACATACATAGGCTTTTTTTCTTTGCTTGCTAGTTGTGTTGAAGTAGCTCTCAGCAGTGGTTTGCAGAGGGTTAAATACAGATATATTACAGATTAATTGGTGCCGCAGATGGCAGCTTTGGTTTAGATTTCCCTTAGGTGTTCATTATTGTTTGTTTGTTTGTACAGTTCCTGGTCATTCTTTATCAATAACTTTTTCAAGGGACAAACTGCTGAATATCAGACAGAACATTCCAGCTAATCAGATGCTGACTTTTGCTCCCTTAGAACTTTTTTTTGGACGTTTTAGTTGGAGGACCGGTAGAACTGAGTTGATGCTGCAGAAAATGCAGGTGATGCAAGCGGGTGGGTGCACTCCTTGAACTATGACAACATGGCATGAGGAATTCACTGCCAAGTATTCATCAGGTGAACCTCCGCTCCCTTTCTAACAAAACAGATTACATTTTATTACTCACCCGGACGAACATGGATTTTACCATCACTGCTGCCATATGTTTCACGGAAACCTGGCAGTACTAATCCATAAATGGGACAGTGTGCTGTTCCTTCTGAATTTCGACTGCATTTTATAATGCTGGTTTATGGCTAGATTACAAGTGAAGCACTAATTTATTGTGTTCCCGTAAACTTGAAAACTTGCCCATTTACGGGCACATGATAAAAACCCAGCCATTACATAAGGGGCAAACCTCCTATTCCGTCTTAAATTAATCTAGACTTACTCAAAATAAATACACAACACATATGTATGTGGGAAAAAGACCGGTCACGGTCGCATTTATTAACCTAACCTTTATCACGGCTAAATGCCGCATCAGGCAACTTTCAATTTTATAACTTGTAACAAGTTCAGCAAAAATTGGTGGCGGCATCTACTCCTTATCCTAACCCCTACTGACAGCCGGCCCGGACCCCCCAATCGGGGGACTGCAGCGCAGCACAGGTTGCTTGCGCCCAAAATGGCAGAGAGAGATAGTTGCAGAACTGTAGAGATCTTCAACCAAAGATTAGTAAGGAGGAGGACCCCCCAGGCCGGCACCCGGCAGGCGTCCCTCCCCCATCTAAGGGTGTCACTCAAATCTCTCTCTACCCGCTTCGGGGGACCGAGCCGACCGCCAGCTGGGGCACACAATTCCAGCCCGAGAAGGCACCCACGCCTGACGAGTCGTAAAAACACGCCAATCCGTGGTGGAAACTAAAAATTACAAGACTTGGACTTACCGGGCTGGCTCACATAAACCTACCCGGGCCGCGTCTGACTAAGCCCTAAATTACACTAATATGCCGCATCTCCTCTCTCTGGGCTGGGCGGGTGGGAAGTTCTTCTTGAAGTCTGTGCACTGGAACAAAGAGGCCGGATCTACTGCAACAAGAACCTTTAAAGGTGAGTAGACAACCCCCGCCCCCCTCATTGCAACATTGTTTCACCTAGAACCATCCAGACTTCAAGTCCCTTGCCCCTTAATTTTGCTACAGGCCCACTAGAGGGCCCTCCACTTCCATAAGGGGCAAACCTCCTATTCCGTCTTAAATTAATCTAGACTTACTCAAAATAAATACACAACACATATGTATGTGGGAAAAAGACCGGTCACGGTCGCATTTATTAACCTAACCTTTATCACGGCTAAATGCCGCATCAGGCAACTTTCAATTTTATAACTTGTAACAAGTTCAGCAAAAATTGGTGGCGGCATCTACTCCTTATCCTAACCCCTACTGACAGCCGGCCCGGACCCCCCAATCGGGGGACTGCAGCGCAGCACGGGTTGCTTGCGCCCAAAATGGCAGAGAGAGATAGTTGCAGAACTGTAGAGATCTTCAACCAAAGATTAGTAAGGAGGAGGACCCCCCAGGCCGGCACCCGGCAGGCGTCCCTCCCCCATCTAAGGGTGTCACTCAAATCTCTCTCTACCCGCTTCGGGGGACCGAGCCGACCGCCACAAGAGAACAGCTCCCTGCCCTCTTGCCGCCACCACATACACACATAACCAGCATTAACTCAATAACTTACTTAACATGTAACTGACATAAAACACAACTGTCTCAACTTTATAAAACTGATAGCAAACTCCGTCTAATGTCTGCTAGAAAAATGTCAATCCCAGCGTCCGCCAGGTGAACACCGTCTGAACGGTATAATTCCTTCTTGTCGGCTGTAATTGAGTCATGCCGAATCACAAAGCCGCCCAATGCCGTGACCGCTCTCCCTACTTCCCGGTTGACTTTTTTCTTGACATTATATGCCGCCCTTTGTGTCACAATATGTCTCCATCGCAGCCGTGCAACCACGTTGGGACCACCCTACTTGCACACCTTGGAGCCAAGCATACACCCATCGCAAATCAGACACCATCTTTCTGATCAGATCCAACACCGGGACAGCACCCAAGTCATTGCCTCCCACATGCAAAATTACAATCTGAGGCTTCCCCACCTCCTGTGAGCATCCTGAAGGAGTGCTGGCAAATCATCCCAAGCCAATCCCCTGCGGCCCAACCAACGCACATTGGCCCTTGACCACGGAATTCCCAGCTGCTGCCCTTCTGGTAACCTCAACGCCCTGATGGCCGCCCAATGAATAAATGAGTGGCCCACTATCCAAACACGTGATGAAGGGGTATTCCTGCCTGAAAGGACATGACATAAATGCTGAGCAACACTCATACAAATCGCCCACCCCTTCAGAGCTAAGAAGCCCGAGAGAGCTCCCTTCTCACCCCACCCACGTCCTAAAAGCCCATCTGACTAGCGTTGAGTGACCTGTCCTGTTGTTTGTTCCGGCCCCCGTGAATTCTTCACCGGCCGAATATACAACTTATATCTGCCCGACCTCCAGCGACCCAGCCGCTGAATTTCCTTGCCTGAAGACCCACACGCAGCAGCCGACGTCGCAGCCCCAATTCGAAATGAGTGAGACCCTATATTAGCAGGGTCCAACCCAGCCATCTTCGCTGTTCTCGCCAGAACCCTGCGGAACTGGAAGGCAGATAAGGATGACCCATCCTCATGTACGAGAAGCTGCAGCGGACCCGCCGGGCGCACTGCGCAGAACTTATCGAAGTTCCATACTGGGCAACACACCTCCTCCTCTGCCTTGCCCAAGCATAACCATGCTCCTTTTCCCGCTTGGTCCGTTTTAGACCTAGGAATGAGCAACATAAGGCCATTCTCCGCCGGCCGTACATTTTTCCAGAGGATACCGCCAGCGCCCCCAGAACACGATGACGCCACTAGCTCCCCAATCCTAAGTGCCCCTGCAAACGCCAACGCAAATGCCGCGCGGAACAACAAAACTTCATACTCAGAGGAGCATACCTCCCCCAAGCATCCCATCAACGCCCGCAAACGAGAAGGTGTGATGGGCTCCCTGTGGTCAGGAGGGCGAGGGTCAACGCGACCCCATCCCTTCAGTACCTGCCTAACAAGGAATGACCCCGAAAAATCCTGAATGCCAAACGTTCTATTAAAGAACGCCATTGCAGCCAGCCTACTTTGTGCAGCCAATCTAGAGATCCCCTCTTTCCGCAAACTAGCCAGCCACTCTAAGACCTGTACCTGTGATGCCTTGTGCACCTCAAACCCTTGATTATCAGCAAAACGTTCCCACACCCTCCAGTGACTCACATAGGTTGTCCATGTCTTAGGCGCCACTGAAGCCTGAATCAAAGGGATAACAGTTTCCCAGCCTCTGCCATCTGCCAAAGAAAAGGAGGGCATGTCAAGCCATTCTGCTCAGCCTGAGGGGCAGCCTGCCTAAATAAATCCCAATTAAACCTAGACAACGCATCTGCAACCACATTGTGGACGCCCGGGACGTGACGTGCCACAAAGCAAATGTTAAGCTGCAAGCAGCGCAGCACCAAGTGCCGAAGGTAAGTGACTACCCTCGGGGAAGAAGCCGATAACCTGTTGATGGCGTAGACAACACTCATATTATCTGACCAAAAAACTACAGATTTGTTGGCCAGCGCTGGACCCCACAGTTCAATTGCTACTACAATGGGAAACAGCTCCAAAAGCGTCAAGTTCCTGTTAAGGCCAGCTGAAACCCACTCACTAGGCCAAGGAGCGGCGCTCCACGCCCCGTTCAAGTAAGCCCCATATCCGTGGCTGCCTGCTGCGTCTGTAAACAGATGCAACGCCTGGTTAGACTTTGGCTCTTCCTGCCAAATACAGACACCATTAAACCGACTTAAAAATTCTTCCCAAACTGCTAAGTCATCCCTCATGTCCTGCGACACTTTAAAACGCCGCGCCCCGACGCGAGGACCCCGTAATTGCTCTTCCAACCGTCTGTTGAAAACCCTACCCATGGGGATAACCCTACCGGCAAAATTCAGCATACCAAGTAGGGATTGCAGATCTCTTTTGGACACCCAATTTGCCCTTTTTACTGTTTCAACGGCCCCCAACAAGCGCACCACTTTGTCGCCTGGAAGCCGACATACCTCAGCCACTGTATCAATTTCTATACCTAGAGATGTGAGACAAGTGCACGGGCCCTGCGTCTTATCTGACGCCAAAGGGACACCAAACCTGCCCATCATGTCATGCATGACCTCCATTAGGACCCTACATTCTGAGGTGTCCGCACGTCCTACCAGAAGAAAGTCATCCAAGTAGTGGGCCACGGCCCCACCACCCGACGCCTTCCATATCACCCAGTGAAGAAACGTACTGAAACTTTCAAATAGGGCACATGACAAAGAGCAACCCATGGGCAAGCAACGGTCCACATAAAATTCCCCTTCAAATTTCATGCCCATTAGCACGAAGGCCGACGGGTGCAAAGGGAGAAGCCTAAACGCTGACTCAATGTCCAGCTTAGCCATCAAAGCCGCATGACCCTTATCTCTGACCAATGCCAGTGCCTCATCAAAGGACTGGTAGTGCACCGAACTAAGCTCGGTGTCAATGGCATCATTCACTGATGCCCCTTTGGGGTAAGACAAGTGGTGTATAAGCCGAAACTTGCCTGAATCCTTCTTTGGTACAACCCCCAAAGGAGACACCACCAGGTCCGAGAGGGGGTTAGCCTTGAAGGGGCCCACAACTCTCCCCAAGGCCAATTCTTTAGCTAACTTATCCCTAACCACACCTGGAAACTCATAGGCTGATTTCAGGTTCCTGTGTAACGAGGAACCCACCACCCGGCCCGACACAGGTATCCTAAACCCATCCGCCAAACCCCGGCGGATTAGTTCGGCTACTCCCCTGTCCGGGTACTGTGCCAGCCACACTGTCATGGCCTCAAGCCTAAGAGGCGTTGGGGCCCTTGTTACCAGAGGCCCCTCTTTGGGACTGTTTGTCTCCGCCAACCTCTCTCTTCTTGTTGCAATCAATTCCTGGGTGTGGGCCGCTGCAGAACTTGCAGATGTGACGAAAGGAGCAATTTGCCCCCCCTGTCACACTGCTTGTCCTGAAACTTCCAGCATTCCCGTCCACGTCTCTTCGGACGCGGGGTGCCAGGCCGCCCAGGGCCGGTCCGCAGGCCCGGTGTCTGGCCCGCTTGCCCTTCCAACCCCAATTTGGACCACAGGTATAAATCCTGCGTCCCAAAGTGGAGCATAGGGTTCCCTACCATCTTTCTACGAAAGGCCATGTCATATTCGCCCCTTCCCTGAACCTGGCATGGACATCATCGATAGTGTCTTCATATTTAAAGAGGTTATGACCTTGCGTCTGCCACTTATCCAAATAGCAGGTTGCGAGGACTCTGAAGCACCTCTGCCATTCTTCATATGTTTCCGGCCTTTGGACCTTCTTAGGGCCCGTGCCATCTGCTGCCCGCTCCTTCGCGCGACATGCTTCAGGTGAGAGTTCAAAGATGTTCACATAGCGACCATCTTGAATCTTTTTCACCACCTTCGCCTTGAGGTGCCCATAAAGGGAGTGAACCAAGCACGGGTAAGTATCACCTTGCGAGGCCACTCTCCTTGTCACTGGCACCCCCAAGGGGGGCTGTAAAACTGCACCCACCCCGGGGACAAACGGAACCAACGCCGAGCCCGACGCTTGCGCTGCCTGGCTCTTCACCTGCGCTGCTACCAGTTTCTTGATCATTCTAAACATCTCCTTCTGGCCCTTACCCACTAACCCCAGGTCCCCATCGCTATCTGAACCTGACTCACTAGAGGGTACCATGTGTTCAGTGTGTGTGGAAGTGCCAAGCAAGTACTCACCACTCGGGGCCAAAGGAGGAGCCGCTCCAATTCCGCTTTGTGCAGCCGCCGCTGCTGCCATTGGAGGGACAGGTTGAGATCCAGAAAGGGGTTGACCAGCTGAGGATTCTATCCGCACTGCTGCCGAATCACTGCTAACCTGGGAAAACAAAGGAATATGGGGAGTACTCTGTGCGTAGGATGAGACCCCCGAGGGGCCCCCAGCCTCCTCCCCCACACGCCTATGTTCCTTACTACCATCCACAACAGACATCCCAAGCGCAGCAGCCACAGCCTTCCTTATAACTTCTTCATTCACACACCCTGTTTGTGCAATAGCCGCCACCAAAGTCTCCTCACTGTGACCAGCAACCACCCTTTCAGCTCCAGACCTAACCCCAGAGGCACCTTGTATGCCCTGCGCATTACACCTTACTGTCTGCATAATCACTGCATTAGGCATGTCTCCCAACACCCCTTGTCTGCCCTGTTCTGAAGGCCTTCCGGTCTCATGCATAGCCGGTGCATTAGGCCTGTCGCGTACTATGCCCTGTCTGGACCGCTCATGCAGCGAACCCGTGTCAGGCATATCCCCTGCATTCATTCCCTCAGCAGACCCGACCACTGCGATGTCCTCTCCTCTTGCCTGAGCACCAACATCGGGCATTCTGCTTCTACCCCCTCCCGGGGTCTTAAATGCTGCCTTTCCCCCAGGCCGCCTGCTCCCCCTCCCATCAGGGGCCGCATCCTCCGCCCGGAGTCTCCCCAACTTACTGGGGGCTTCTCCGGAAGAGGATCCGCTCCTGCTGCCAGCACCGCGTTTCCTCCTTGCACGCCCGCGCTCCTCCCCGCTCGATGAGTCACATGGGGAGGACGCGCGTGACGTAAACAAGGAGGCGGAGCCAGCCGGGGACGCGCGACGCGGCCTAGTAGCCCTCTGAGGCCTGTAGGCTGCACCGCTGCCACCTGGGACCTCACCGTCGCCGCCCGCCCCAGCCGCACCAGGGGCGATGTACGCCGCTAGGGACTGGGCCAAGGAGGCCACGGAAGCCAAGGCCTCCGAGGGTAAGCCCCGCAATTGCTGGCATGTGGCCAGCCATGCCTCAACCGCCGAGTCCGTCCTCGGCTCCTGGGGCACCGCCGTGCCATCCTGAATGACCGGGAGCATGGGAGCGGCCGCAGAGTCCACTGCAGGCCGCTGTCCATGCTGCCCGCTACTAGCTGTGGGCCTCCCAACCGCCCCACTACCTGCCGGCCCTTCCGGTTCTGTAGTTCCAGAGAGGGCCCTTACCAAACCCGGGGCATTCAGCTCCTGAGCCCCGAATCCCTGCTGGGCCTCTTGCCTAACAACTCCTCCCTGTAACCCCAGGCTTCTCCTAGCCCCTGGCCTAGCTCCGGCCCCTTTTTTACTAACTGACTGAGCCCTGGGGGTGGGAGGTATAACTCCCTCAGAACCTGATTCTTCTCTTGCTCTTGCAGGGCCTCTCATCCCTGGGACCTCCTTCACCACTTCGGCATATCTCCTTGGAGGAACAGCTCTTCTCTTTGCTCGCCTCATCTTGCTACAGCAACAAAAGTTCTTCTTGAAGTCTGTGCACTGGAACAAAGAGGCCGGATCTACTGCAACAAGAACCTTTAAAGGTGAGTAGACAACCCCCGCCCCCCTCATTGCAACATTGTTTCACCTAGAACCATCCAGACTTCAAGTCCCTTGCCCCTTAATTTTGCTACAGGCCCACTAGAGGGCCCTCCACTTCCAATACCTCTGGTTGATTTTCAAAATGTGCCCCAAATGCTCCCAAAATACAGTGTAGTGTAGTTATTAATTTAAAAAAAGTAGCATTTATTTTTAAATAACTGCAAGAAGCAGTTATGAGAGGTAAAGTTGGCAGCTGTAGGGTGTTAATGAAAAAAAATGGTGCCTTTATATTGCGGTCTATGGAGAATTATGTGTTCCCTATAAATATATATCTATATGCTTATATACAGTACATGTATATTTATGTGTTAATATGTATAAATATACATATTAACACATAATTATATACCATATGTATATATTCATACATATATTTTTACACTTTGCTGCCCATCGCTGCGTGACTTACCACCTTCACTGAGCGCAAAGCTTCTGTGCAATGCAAGCATGAGTTTGCATTCGCATTGCACCTAATCTGTGGTACCAGCGCATATTTTTGTGTACTGTTATTTCTAAGTGCGCAAATATCGCCCACGTGAAAGTGATATTTTGAGCTCCACTTGTAATCTGGCTCTATGTGGGTAAATTGAGAGTAGGTTGATTATGCTGTTACATCAAAGCAGGTTGGTGCACAGATAATATCATAATTCAGAAAAGGGTGTGCTGCCCTAACTTAGAAGCATTTTTATCAACTGCCTCGTGATTTTTCCTTGTTTTTTTATGGTGAATGTGTACATCCCTCCTTAAGCCTGTATAAGTATAGAATAGACAGGAATATATTAAACCATTGTTATATCATAATAGAAGATGTATATCACTGTGTTCCTAGAACTGCACTGGGTCTTTTTGACCATTGCCTGGTACATCATATTCCTACCTTAAATCTGCTAAGCCTGCAGTTAGGTCTGTTAAAAGATGGACCAGTTAAGCAAAGCTAGAATTACATGCATGATTTGACTGTACAGATTGGAACATTTTTGAAGCTGCAACCACCAATCTGGATGAGCTCACTGACACTGTAACATCCTATATTAGTTCTTTGAGAACATGTGTGTTCCCACCAGGTCCTATGTAACCTATAGCCTATACAGTCAAACTTAAACAGCTTCATCTGGCTAAAAAAATTGCCTACAAGTGTGGTGACGACACTGTGATTAACCAGGCCATAAAAACATTGACAAAAGGAAAAAGAGCAGCTTAAAGAAATTACACTGAAATGCTGAATACACCAATTGCAAGACCTCATCTCCTCAATCTGAACAGAATTACAATGATCTCAGTTAGCTAATGATCTCAGTGAGTTATATTGTAGATTTGAAAAGAACAGTTGAAGATCCCTAATTGCTCTGATCTTCTTTCAACACATCCATCAACATCATCAACTTCTGTTACTCTCTCTCTCTCCTCCTCTGCTATTCAAAATGCATTTAAGATCTGCCAGCTAGTCCAGACACAGAAAACCAGGAAAGCTCCAGGACCAGACAATGTTTCACCCACCTGTCTGAAGGTATCTGTAGCTCAGTTATCATCCATCTTCACTCAGATCTTCAACAGATCCCTAGAGCAGTGCATAGTCATTTCCTGCTTTAAACATCCTACTATTATTCCCATACCAAAGAAACCTACAATCACTGGTCTGAATGACTACAGGCCTGTTGCTTTTACATCTGTGGTCATAAAATCCTTTGAGAGATTATTGTTAGTGAAAAACATCACTGGTCTGTGGTCCCCCATTGAACCCATTGCAGTTTGCTTATCATGCAAACAGGTCGGAAGATGATGCAGTCAACATCTCAACAGTCCACGGACTTATGCAAGGATCCTGTTTGTGAATTTCAGTTCAGCTATTAATACCATTATCCCAGGATTCCTCTTGTCCAAATTAACTAAGCTCCATGTTCCCTTTTTCCTCCTGCCAGTAGATATTTAATTTTCTAAAAGACACATAGAGCACCTGTTCAATCAGCACTGGCACTCTTCAAGGATGTGTGCCCTCCTCACTACTTCTCTCTCTTTACACACATGATTACACATCATCTGATTCCACTGTTCAGCTTCTGAGGTACACATATGACACCACAATCATTGAACTCATTAAAAATGGAGATGATTCTTCTTACAGACATGAAGCTTATCACTTGGCTGTCTGGTGCAGTAAAAACTACTAAACACAATTTAAACAGTGGAGATGATAATGTACTTCAGGAGAAACCCAATAGCACTTCCTCCCATCACCATCTTGAATAGTACTGTAGCCGCTGTATAGTCCTTCAGGATCTTGGGCTCTACCATCTCATGAAACCTAAAGTGGAAGCCTCACACTGATTCTGTAATGAAACAGGCCCAAAAGAGTCTGTATTTTCTACACCAACTGAAGAAGTTTAATCTTTCTACCAAATCTAATGATAGAAGATTACAATGAACAGTTGGGCTGCTGAGAGGATTATTGGTGTTCCCCTGCCCTCCCTACAGAATCTGTACTCTTTCAGAATGATAAAGAAGACTAGCACAATCTTTAGTGACTCCTCTAACCCTGGCCACAACATCTTTGAATTGTTGCCTTCTGGAAGGTGTCTGTAAGCACTGAGTACTAGAACATCTAGGCACACAAGCAGCTTTTTTCCACAGGGCATTTACCTTATGATCAATTAAACAGAAACATTTATTTTACAATAAAGCACAATACAGAATATTAAAATAAATAAAAAACAAACAAAAACAAATTCTCTTTCTAGGTAGATGCAGCCAGCCCTGGTCTCTCCTTTAGATCAGAATGTTGGTTATATGCTGGCACTGTCCTCCTCTTCCCGTTAATAAACCAGCATTTTCTTTGTAGGGATATTCTTCCTAATAACTCTGCATTTGAAGCACCTCAGGAAAGAAAAACTAAAATAGTGCAATATAGCTAGACATACAATATGCACTAAATTGAAGGTACTCACGGGAATGTATGAGAAAATATTCCTTTATTCGCATCCAAAATTCTAGTTTAATAAAAAAAACTATTAAAAGCTCATAACAAAGATACAAATATCTGCTTGGGAACAGATAGTCTAACTCTATGGTTCTTCTCAGTGGAAAACTATCATTAGAAGTCCAAATTCTCTTTGGTAATACAGTCTCTTGTATATGTAAATGTTATTCTCTCATAGTAATTGTGTTATATATAATGGCCCCTAGTTATCAAGCCGTCAACCTCAAATATGCTGGAATTCTGCAGCGTATTTGTGGCGAGGCTGATTCGCCTTAGTTATCAAGCCCTAGATTCCGGCAAAAGTAGAATTTAGAGACGTAAGCTTCGATCCGCTGGACTCAGTCCGACACAGATCGTTTCTTACGTCACTACAGATGTTCCGCGGCGCTATCTGACTACTTTTGCTAGTTATCAAAAAACTAGCAGGTACGCTCGGCACTTTTCCGGCCCAGCGTACCTGGTTTTCAAACCGCTGCCCTGGAGGTGGCGGATCCCATAGGAATCAATGGGAGTCTGACCATAGCGAAAGTTCATGTTCACTGCTGCCAGACATCCCATTGATTCATATGGGAGCTGTCTACACCTAACACCCTAACATGTACCCCAAGTCTAAACACCCCTAATCTGTCTCCCCTACACCGCCGCAACTAAATAAAGTTATAACCGAGATGAGGAAGAAGGAAGGCTGAGTCCAAGTGTCAATAAACAGGTTTATTGCGGAGCAGGCTTTCTGGATACAAGGTAAGCTCCAATCTTACACAATCTTATAAAGTTATAACCCCCTAAACCGCCGCTCCCGGAGCCCACCGCCACAATAATAAATATGTTAACCCCTAAACCGCCGCTCCCCGACCCCACCGCCACCTACATTATACCTATTAACCCCTATCCTGCCCCCTATACCGTCGCCACCTATAATAAAGTTATTAACCCCTATCCTGCCCCCCCCACTACACTGCCGCCACCTATAATAAATTTATTAACCCCTATCCTGCCCCCCCTACACCATCGCCACTGTAATAAAATTATTAACCCCTAAACCTAAGTCTAACACTAACCCTAACTTAAATATTAATTAAATAAATCTAAATAATATTTCTATTATTAACTAAATTAATCCTATTTAAAACTAAATACTTAATAATTATATTGTAGCTATTTTAGGATTTATTTTTATTTTACAGGCAACTTTCAATTTATTTTAACTAGGTACAATAGCTATTAAATAGTTATTAACTATTTAATAGCTACCTAGCTAAAATAAAGAGAAATTTACCTGTAAAATAAATCCTAACCTAAGTTACAATTAAACCTAACACTACACTATCATTAAATTAATTAAATAAATTAGCTACAAATAACTACAATTGGCTGTTCCGATCAGCCAATAGAATGCAAGCTCAATCTGATTGGCTGATTGGATCAGCCAATCGGATTGAACTTCAATCAGCCAATCAGAAATTTCCTACCTTAATTCCGATTGGCTAATAGAATCCTATCAGCCACTCGGAATTGAAGGGACGCCATCTTGGATGACGAACCTTCATTCCTCATTAGTGCGTCCGGGAAGAAGGATGTTCCGCGTCAGCGGGATGAAGATGGATCAGGAAGAAAGAAGTTTGAAGATGCCGCTTGGAAGAAGACATCGCCCGGTTGGAAGACCTCTTCAGCGCCGCCTGGATGATGACATCATCCGATGGAAGACTTCTTCAGCGCCCCTTGGATGATGACTTCTGCCGCTCCGGATCTCCTCTTTGGTTCCATCGGTGGTCGGCTGGCTGAAGATGGCTCAAGGTGGGATGATCTTCAGGGGGTAGTGTTAGGTTTATTTAAGGGGGGTTTGGGTTAGATTAGGGGTATGTGGGTGGTGGGTTTTAATGTTGGGGGGTTGTATTTTTATTTTACAGGCAAAAGAACAGAATTCTTTGGGGCATGCCCCGCAAAAGACCCATTTTTTTTATTTTGGGGGGCTTTGTTATTTTATTAGGGGGCTTAGATTAGGTGTAAGTAGTTTAAAATTGTTGTAATATTTTTGAAATGTTTGCAACTTATTTTTTTTATTTTTTGTAACTTAGCTTTTTTTATTTTTTTTACTTAATTAGTTTATTTAATTTAATTTAATTGTAGTTATTTGTAGCTAATTTATTTAATTAATTTAATGATAGTGTAGTGTTAGGTTTAATTGTAACTTAGGTTAGGATTTATTTTACAAGTAATTTTGTATTTCTTTTAGCTAGGTAGTTATTAAATAGTTAATAACTATTTAATAACTATTCTAACTAGCTAAAATAAATACAAAGTTACCTGTAAAATAAATATAAATCCTAAAATAGCTACAATGTAATTATTAATTATATTGTAGCTATCTTAGGGTTTATTTTACAGGTAAGTATTTAGTTTTAAGTAGGAATAATTTATTAAAGTATAGTGTAGTGTTAGGTGTAATTGTAACTTAGGTTAGTTTTTATTTTACAGGTAAATTTCTCTTTATTTTAGCTAGGTAGCTATTTAATAGTTAATAACTATTTATTAGCTATTGTACCTAGTTAAAATAAATTGAAAGTTGCCTGTAAAATAAAAATAAATCCTAAAATAGCTACAATATAATAATTATTTATATTGTAGCTATATTAGGGTTTATTTTAAAGGTAAGTATTTAGTTTTAAATAGGATTAATTTAGTTAATAAGAGAAATATTATTTAGATTTATTTAATTAATATTTAAGTTAGGGGGGTGTTAGGGTTAGTGTTAGACTTAGGTTTAGGGGTTAATAATTTTATTACAGTGGCGGCGGTGTAGGAGGGGCAGGATAGGGGTTAATAAATTTATTATAGGTGGCGACGGTGTAGGGGGGGCAGATTAGGGGTTAATAAGTTTAATATAGGTTGCGGCGGGGACCGGGAGCAGCGGTTTAGGGGTTAAACTATTTATTTAGTTGCGGCGAGGTCCGGGATCCGCAAGATAGGGGTTAATAACTTTATTATAGGTGGTGGCGGTATAGGGGGGGGGCAGGATAGGGGTTTCTAGGTATAATGTAGGTGGCGGTGGTTTAGGGGTTAATACATTTATAAGAGTTGCGGGGGGCTCCGGGGGAGCCGGTATAGGGGGTAGAACAGTGTAGTTAGTGTGGGTGCTTAGTGACAGGGGTATCAATAAAGCTGTCAAAAAGCCGAAGAGCAGCGAGATCAGATGAGTGATAACTCTCACAGTCCGCTGCTCATCGCCCCATACTTGGTGCGTGGCTTTTTGACAGCTTTTTTTGATAACGTAGGCAAAATTTTGAAGGTCCGCAGCTGCGATGGTAGGCGAGCTTAGGCGGGTGTATTGGTCCGGCGAAGGCAGGTAAAGTAGTCGGCTTGATAACTACCCCCCCTATATATTATATTTTATAAATTGGCTGTTCCACTAGAATGCGAATCAGCCAATCAGATTTTTCTTACCTTAATTCCGATTGGCTGATAGAATCCTATCAGCCAATCGGAATTTGAGGGACGCCATCTTGGATGACGTCCCTTAAAGGAACCTTCATTCGTCGTTAGTCCGTTGGTTGAAGAGGATGGCTCCACATCGGCTGTATGGAAGATGGCTCCGCACCGGATGGATGAAGACTTCTACCGGATGGAAGACCTCCTCTTGCCCCGCTTGGATGAAGACTTCTACCAGATGGAGGACCTCTTCTTGCTCCTCTTGGATGAAGAATTCGGCTCGGCTGGGTGAAGACGACTCAAGGTAGGGAGATCTTCAGGGGGTTAATGTTAGGTTTATTTAAGGGGTGTTTGGGTGGGTTAGAGTAGGGATATTTGGGTGGTGGGTTTTAATGTTGGGGGGTTGTATTTTTATTTACAGGTAAAAGAGCTGATTACTTTGGGGCAATGCCCCGCAAAAAGCCCTTTTAAGGGCTGGTAAAAGAGCTGATTACTTTGTAATTTAGAATAGGTTAGGGCATTTTATTATTTTGTGGGGATTTTTATTTTATTTGGGGGCACGTTTTTCCAGCTTACCGCTACCGTAGGCAAAGCTGGTATTGAGGGTTGAAGTGGAGCTAAATTATGCTCAATGCTCCCTTTTCTGAGGCTAAAGCAGCCATTCAGACAACTCTAAATACCAGCGTTGTCTTAAGGGTACACCGAGGGGCTTTACCGACGAAACTCTAAATCTAGGCGTAAGTTTTTAACAAGCACTCCTGCTTATAGGAGGGTAGTCATGTACATCTACATTTGATGACTTTTTCACCATCCTTACAACATCTTTTTAAGAGCCAGATTACAAGTGGAGCGGTAGTTAATGCTTCCCCTCGAGAGTTAACTCAGCTAGAAGTAAGCTTTTTGCACGTGTCTTGTTGCGTTTGTATTATAAGTTGAAAGTAAAACGTTTATGCTTGTGCGTTAACTCAACACGTGTAAAAATCTGAAGTTAGAATATTGCGGTGATAACGTATTCCCCTATAGAAGTCAATGGAACAAACAAACACAATCGTAAATTCTCAAGTGCGCTAACACGACATGAAAATATGAATATTTCACATTCCAATGTTCTTCATGTAGCAGAATATGTTCTATTTATTTATAAATACATAATTCTACATATATCTGATGGTGTTTTTCTACAATATATATCTATACATATATATATTTATATATATATATCTATACATATACACACATGGTTATATATAGATATAGTTATAGGTATATACAGATATATATAGGAATATCTAATTAAAAATACACAGAATATATTCTGCTATTTGCAGAACATTGGAATGTAAAATATATATAGTAAATACGCAGTATAACACTTTATTAAATATGAATATTGCATAAATATGCTTTTACATATTTTCATCTACTTGATTTCAAAGGGCTCCAATACACTTTGAGGCATATTTAAGAAATGTCTTGCGGACCTGATCCGATAGTGCGGATCAGGTCCACAAGACATTGCTGAATGCGGAGAGCAATATTCTCTCCACATTTAACGTTGCACCAGCAGTTCTTGTGGGCCGCCAGCAGGGGGTGTCAATCAACCCGATCATACTCGATTGGGTTGAATTGTTGTGATTCCTGTCCGCCTGCTCAGAGCAGGCAACCGGGTTATGTGAGCAGCGGTCTTTGTGACCGCTGCTGTATAACTGCTGTTTCTGGTGAGTCTGAAGACTCGCCAGAAACACGGGCCGTCAAGCTCCTTTCGGAGCTTGATAGATAGGCCCCCCTATATATTTATGTTTATATGAGTACTTTATATCTAAATAAATATGTACACACACAAACATATACACACACATATATAAATATATATATATATATATATATATATATATATATATATATATATATAGTACTTTAACTGCCAGGATGCTATCAGGGAGTATATAGCAACAAACAAAGCAAAGCACTCACTGGTCTTTTGACATAAAAATTAATTATTATTTTTTTAGTGACTTTTTTTTTTTTTTTTAGTGACGTTTCGGGATGCTAGAGGTCCTGAAACGTCACTATTTAAAAAAAAATTATTTTGATGTCAAAAGACCAGTGAGTGCTTTGCTTTGTTTGTTGCTATATATATATATATATATATATATATATATATATATATATACTCAATGTTAAAGCCCTTTGCATACCTGTTTTGGTTTCTAACACCTAAAACCCGCATATCTTTAAGGCCTTAAAAAATGTTTGTGCATTTTTTTTTAAATATTTTTTATCAGATAGTGTTATGATGTAGTGTTATGATGAGTGTAATAATACTTTGTAAAGTATTTTTTATGTGTTTAGTAAACCATTTTTGTGTCGCAAAACAGTTAACCAGAGCTCTGAGGACGCGCTATCCAGACAAACGTTAACTTCGATTGTACTCAAGCGATCGCATTTACATTCAAGTTGTAATATGTGCAAACACCTGAGATAAACCCTTTTTCGCTTATGCATAGCGCTCCACTCATAATCTAGTCCTAAATGTTTATTCAGATTTGAGGTTCACTTATAGGATTGGTAGGCTACTCCCCTTTATGAATGTTGCAAGGTAGAGTCAAGGGGGAACCCCAGGGTTTTAGTTCCCTTACTCATAATCCTCTGGTTACTTCAAAGTTGAACAAAGGGCAAATTATTATAACACAGCACTAGCAGCCTCCTCACCTCTGCTGGATGCTGCTTTTCTCACCTTTTACTTTCATCGGCTTTCAAATCACTTTTGAGTCTTAAAACCACATAATTTATTTTCTTTCATGTAATTGGCAAGAGTCCATGAGCTAGCGACATATGGGATATACAATCCTACCAGGAGGGGCAAAGTTTCCCAAACCTCAAAATGCAGGGGTAAAACTAAATGGGGTGCAGAGGTCGCAATTGCGACTGGGCCCCCAATGGTGGGGGCCCAGCTTTAAAATAAATAAATAAATAAATGTTTACAATAAAAAAAGTTGACCTGCCACTGCCTGCACTGATATCATGTGAGTGTGACATGATGCTTCACTAGTGTCTCTGACTACAGGGGTTAGTGTTTTTGTTTACCCATTGGTGTTTGTGTGTGTATGTATGTATGTGTATGTGACTGTGAGTGTATTTATGCATGTATGTGTGTGCATGATTGTGGAACCAGCAAATTACAGACCCTGTTACTACAGCATGAGGGGGGCGGGGGGTAAACAGTGTCAGTCTATTCAGTACCACTATATACAGTACGGGGGGGGCTGGAACATGTCACAAACTACTGTGGTCACTTTATAAAGTACTGGGGCGGGTAGGGTCAGGCCAGCCATCTCACTGGAAGATTACAGACTGTGTCACTGACTCACTATATACAGTACGGGTGGGTTAAACAGTGTCACTATATAAAGTAATAGGGGGTCAGACCATCTCTAGAAACTGTTTCAAACAGGTTAAGTGTTAACCCCAGTCTCCTGGTGTACCGTAGCCAAAGCGGAGGATCAATAAGCATAGATGCACAAAAATAAAAAAGCGGCAGGTACAACTCCAGACCGAAATATGTATTAAATTAAAAAAATGCTTTATTTATCCAACTTAAAAACCACATGCAGACATGGCAGGAGGAAGACAATCAGTCTAACGTGTTTCACGTGATACATGTTAGACTGATTGTCTTCCTCCTGCCATGTCTGCATGTGTTTTTTAAGTTGGATAAATTAAGCATTTTTTGATTTTAGAACATATTTCGGTCTGGAGTTGTACCTGCCGCTTTTTTCTTTTTGGTCAGACCATCTCCCAGACTGTGGGCACAGGGTACCTCCTTTTGCAGACATGAAATCTGATTCACATTTTTTTTCTGTGTTAAATGTAAAAAAAAAAAAAAAAAAAAAAAGATATGTATCAATTTTACATTTTTAGGAGGGTTGGGGGGCCCTTCTTAGATTCTTGCACCGGGGCCCTGTGGTTTCTAGTTACGCCTCTGTCAAAATGCTTATAAATACACCCCTCACAACACTCACAATTCAGTTTTACAAACTTTGCCTCCTATGGAGGTAGTGAAGTAAGTTACGCAAAGTTACGTCCGATGATGCAAATTCATCATTTCTTAGTTGACGCTCAAGGTTTCTTGCTCAAGGTTGTGACGCGATGTTGTTAGAGCTAAAAAAAATCAGTTACGTTGTGCGTCATACTTGGAGCCAAATAATTTCATTATTTTAAACCCCATTCCTATATAACTCTTGCCTTTTATTGCTGATGCGATTCAGAAGGCTTTGTCTGCCATCCCGCCTTCTAATAAATGTAAAAGGTCTTTTAAAACTTCTCATAAAGTTGATGAAATTTCTAATGACCGACAACATACTGAATTATCCTCATCTGATGAGCATCTATCTGATTCAGAAGATCCTTCCTCAGATATTGACATTGACAAATCTACTTATTTATTTAAAATGGAGTATATTTGTTCCTTGATAAAAGAAGTGTTGATTACATTGGATATTGAGGAAACTAGTCCTCTTGATATTAAAACTAGTAAACGTTTAAATTTTGTTTATAAACCTCATGTGGTTACTCCAGAGTTTTTTTCCAGTTCCTGATGCTATTTCTGATATAATTTCTAAGGAATGGAATAGGCCTGGTACTTCTTTTATTCCTTCTTCAAGGTTTTAAAAATTGTATCCTTTGCCAGCAGTTAGATTGGAGTTTTGGGAAAAGATCCCCAAAGTTGATGGAGCTATTTCTACTCTTGCTAAACGTACTACTATTCCTATGGAAGATAGTACTTCTTTTAAAGACCCTTTATATAGGAAACTTGAATCTTATCTAAGGAAAGCTTATTTATATTCTGGCCATATCCTCAGGCCTGCCATTTCTATGGCTGATGTTGCAGCTGCATCAACTTTTTGGTTGGAAAGTTTAGCGCAACAGGAAACGGATCCTGATTTGTCTAGCATTGTTCGCTTGCTTCAACATGCTTATCATTTTATTTGTGATGCCATTTTTGATATAATCAAAATTGATGTTAAATCTATGTCTTTAGCTATTTTAGCTAGAAGAGCTTTGTGGCTTAAATATTGGAATGCTTGCTGACATGGTATCTAAGTCCAAATTACAATCTATTTCTTTCCAAGGTAATACGTTATTTGGTTCTCAGTTGGATTTGATTATTTCAACTGTCACTGGGGGGAAGGGAATTTTTTTGCCTCATGATAAAAGACCTAAGGGTAAATCTAAAGCTTCTAACCACTTTCATTCCTTTTGACAAAATAAAGAACAGAAACCTAATCCTTCCCGCAAAGAATCTGGTTCCAATTGGAAACCTTCTTCAAGTTGGAGTAAATCCAAACTGTTTAAGAAACCAAAGCCAGCCCCCAAGTCTGCATGAAGGTGCAGCCCTCATTCCAGCTCAGCTGGTAGGGGGCAGATTAAGATTCTTCCAAAATATTTGGGCAGATTCTGTCCAAAATCATTGGATTCAGAGTATTGTCTTTCAAGGGTACCGAATAGGATTCAGGAGTAAGACCTCCTGTAAGAAGGTTTTTTCTCTCACGCATCCCAGTAAATACAGTAAAGTCTGAATCTTTTCTGAAGTGTGTTTCAGACCTGGAGCTTTCAGGGGTAATCATACTAGTTCCATTTCAGGAACAGGGTCTGGGTTTTATTCAAATCTATTCATTGTCCCAAAGAAAGAAAATTCTTTCAGGCCAGTTCTGGATCTGAAAATTTTGAATCGTTATGTAAGAGTGCCAACTTTCAAAATGGTGACTATAAGAACTATTCTGCCTTTTGTTCAGCAAGGGCATTATATGCCCACAAAAGACTTACATGATGCTTATCTTCATATTCCGATTCATCCAGACCATTATCAGTTTCTGAGATTCTCTTTTCTAGACAAGCATTACCAATTTGTCGCTATTCTGTTTGGCCTAGCGACAGCTCCAAGAATCTTTTCAAAGTTTCTCGATGCCCTACTCTCTGTAATCAGAGAACGGGGTATTGCGGTATTTCCTTTTTTGGATGATAGCTTGGTACTAGCTCAGTCTTTACATTCTGCAGAATCTCACACTAGTGTTGTTTCTTCAAAAACTTGGTTGGAGGATCAGTTTACCAAAAAGTTATTTGATTCCTCAGACAAGGGTCACCTTTTTAGGTTTCCAGATAGATTCAGTGTCCATGACTTGGTCTCTAACAAACAAGAGACAGTTAAAATTGGTTTCAGCTTTTCGGAACCTTCAGTCTCAGTCATTCCCTTCAGTGACTATGTGCATGGAAGTTTTAGGTCTCATGACTGCATTATCGAACGTGATCCTCTTTGCTCGTTTTCATATGAGACCTCTCCAGCTTTGTATGCTGAATCAATGGTGCAGGGATTATACAAAGATATCACAATTAATATCCATAAATCCCAATGTTCCACTATCTCTGACTTGGTGGTTAGATCATCATCGTATAGTTCAAGGGGCCTCTTTTGTTCATCAAACCTGGACTGTGATCACAACACATGCAAGTCTTTCAGGTTGGGGAACTGTCTGGGGATCTCTGACAGCACAAGGGGTTTGGAAACCTAAAGAGGCGAGGTTACCAATCAATATTTTAGAACTCTGTGTTATCTTCAGGGCTCTTTAGGTGTGGCCTCTGTTGAAGAGAGAACTGTTCATTTATTTTCAGACAGAAAATTTCACAACTGTGGCATATGTCAATCATCAGGGTGGGACTCGCAGTCCCCAAGCCATGACAGATGTATCTTGAATACTTGTTTGGGCGGAATCCAGCTCCTGTCTAATTTCTGTGGTTCATATCCCAGGTATAGACAATTGTGAAGCGTATTATCTCAACCGTCAGACTTTACACCCGGGGGAGTGGACGCTCCACCCATATGTGTTTTCTCAGATTGTATAGATGTGGGGTCTTCCAGAATTAGATCTGATGGCTTCCCATCTAAACAAAAAAACTTCCCAGGTACCTGTCCAGATACAGGTATCCTCAGGCGGAAGCAGTGGATGAGTTAGCAGTTCCTTGGTGTTACCAACCTGCTTATATCTTCCCGCCTCTAGTTCTTCTTCCAAAAGTGATTTCCAAAATCATCATGGAACAATCGTTTGTGTTGCTGGTAGCTCCAGCATGGCCTCACAGATTTTGGTATGCAGAACTTGTTCGGATTTCCAGCTGCCAGCCTTGGCCACTTCCATTAAGGCTAGACCTTCTGTCTCATGGTCCGTTTTTCCATCAGGATCTCAAATCATTAAATTTGAAGGTATGTAAATTGAACGCCTAGTGCTTAGACATAGAGGTTTTTCTGACTCAGTGATTAATACTATGTTACAGGCTCGTAAATCTGTTTCTAGGAAGATTTATTATCGCGTTTGGAAGACTTATATTTCATGGTGTTCTTCTCATAAATTCTCTTGGCATTCTTTTAGAATTCCTAGAATTTTACAGTTTCTTCAGGATGGTTTGGATAAAGGTTTATTCTGCAAGTTCCTTAAAGGGATACATCTCTGCTCTTTCTGTTTTATTTCACATAAAGATTGCTAAGCTTCCTGATATTCACTGTTTTGTACAGGCTTTGGTCCGTATCAAGCCTGTCATTAAATCAATTTCTCCTCCTTGGAGTCTTAATTTGGTTTTGAAGGCCTTATAGGCTCCTCCTTTTGAGCCTATGCATTCTTTGGACATTAAACTATTTTCTTGGAAAGTGTTGTTCCTTTTGGCCATCTCTTCTGCTAGAAGAGTTTCTGAATTATCTTCTCTTTCTTGTGAATCTCTTTTCTGATTTTCCATCAGGATAAGGCAGTTTTGCGGCTTCATTTAAATTTTTACCTAAGGTTGTGAATTCTAACAACATTAATAAATACATTTTTGTCCCTTCTTTGTGTCCTAATCCTAAGAATTCTTTGGAGAAATCCTTGCATTGGATATGGTAAGAGCTTTGAAATATTATGTTGAAGCTACTAAAGATTTCAGGAAGACTTCTAGTCTATATGTTATCTTTTCTGGTTCTAGGAAAGGTCAGAAGGCCTCTGCTATTTCCTTGGCTTCTTGGTTAAAGCTTTTGATTCATCAGGCTTATTTGGAGTTGGGTCAGGCCCCGCCTCAGAGAGTTACAGCTCATTCTACAAGATCAGTCTCCACGTTGTGGGCTTTTAAGAATAAAGCTTCAGTTAATCAGATTTGCAAAGCAGCAACTTGGTCTTCTTTGCATACAATTACTAAATTCTACCACTTTGATGTATTTGCTTCTTCGGAAGCAGTTTTTGGAAGTAAAGTTCTTCAGACAGCTGTTTCAGTTTGATTCCTCTGCTTATGTTTTAAGTTTTTTTCTTTCATTTATGAGAAAAACATATTTTTTTGGTTGTGGATTTAATTTTCTCAGCGGAAAATGGCTGTTATTATTTTATCCCTCCCTCTCTAGTAACTCTTGTGTGGAGTTCCACAACTTGGGTATTTCTATCCCATATGTCACTAGCTCATGGACTCTTGCCAATAACATGAAAGAAAACATAATTTATGTAAGAACTTACCTGATAAATTAATTTCTTACATATTGGCAAGAGTCCATGAAACCCATCCTTTATATGGTGGTTATGATTTATGGTTATTTGATTTTTTGTATAAAGCACAATTATTACCAAATTCCTTTGTTGATGCTTTTTACTCCTTTTTTTCACCCCACTACTTGGCTATTTTTTAAACTGAATTGTGGGTGTGGTGAGGGGTGTATTTATAGGCATTTTGGGAAACTTTTCACCTCCTGGTAGGATTGTATATCCCATAAGTCACTAGCTCATGGACTCTTGCCAATATGAAAGAAATTAATTTGTGAGGTAATTTCTTACATAAATGATGTCTTTCTTTAAACAGAAGATCTTTTTTCCACCTGAGTGCTCAAAAATGCTAACTCAGAAAAACATTTCTATTACCAAGGAAAAAATAACAAATACGTTGTACCATAAAACAAGGGAAAACATACAATAATACAACAAAAGCATCCAATGCAAGAGTACAAATAATTCTGAAGCTTAAAGGGACATTCCAGCCAAAATTGAAAGCCACATGGATACATTTCAGTTTCAAATAGAAACATTTTTGTAATATACATGTATATAAGTGTACTTAAGTATGCACAATGCATCAGCATTTTAAACACAGCACTTGCTCAGAAAGCCTAAGTTGCTAGTACCATCTGGAAATGACTCAATTTGTTGATAGCTGATATGATACAAGCCCCACTAGTGCTCTAAGCAACTGCAGTATTTAAAATGCTGGTGCACTGAGAATATCTAGCTATGCTTCACATGCACGTGCAGAGAAAAATGTTAACTCTAAATTGGTAATAACTTTTACTAGAAGCATTTTTGCCAATACATGTATATTGCAAATATGATTCTATTCAGAGATGTAATTCATCTATGTGTATTTATATTTTGACTGGAATGTCCTTTTAAGTCAAGTATTTCTGCATATAATTATAATGGCATGTAATGACAGCTCACAGAAGGTGAGAAAAGCTTCAAAGGGTATAGTATGCTACAGGGCCGGACTGGAAAATCAGACCGGCCCTGGAAATTTGTATAGACTGACCCAGTCCCGCCCCTCCAGTCAAGCCCCACCCCCTCCAGCCCAGCATAGGATCAAACTCCATCCATAAAGTCAATGTTTCAGCATGAAATACCAATATATTTATTTATAAATGTGCATATTTACAACACTGAAATCTATACAACAACATTTTAAATCATAAGTAATACAAACATACAATATCAATATACTATTTTAAAATCATCCTTATTCAGTGTACCTTAACCACTATGAATAATGTGTATAACTTCTACTATTTACCCACCCAATCCATTTTTTTTTTTTAACTTGTTTATTTATATCCAGCAGGCAGTGCAAAGAAACTCCAATACAATTTTTGCGCCTCGCAGGGCCAATTATTTCATATTAAACAATCATATGAAGAATACATAAAGAAATTAATAATAAAGAGATTTAGGATGCACCCTCTACTGGAAGGTTTTTTCTTTTATTCTTTTCTTTCCCCCTCTCCCACCCTCCCTTCTCCTCCTCCTCTATCCAATTTACAAACTTCACAAACATCTTAATTTTCTAAGCATTCTACTAGCAATTTACCTGCGTAGAAAAAAAAAAAATGGTTCAATCACCAGATTCCCAGCAGAACTAGTTCTGTATTTCTAAATGGATATATTAAGTGGTCAATTTCCGTGTGAGGAAGAGATTTTATGAATACCGACCATTTTACAAAGAACGCCTTAACATCTGCCTCACTCTGCAAGTCAGTGTCTACTTGTTCAATCATACATTGTTTCTTTAAACAATTTTTGATTTATTTTACGCTTGGAATAGCTCCGGTCCTCCATTTTTTTAGGATTAGATATCTAAAGGCTAATATTATTGAATTGACAGTCTTAGTTTTATTGGAGAGTAATTCCCCATTGTGGGCCAGGAAGACTATCTTAACTGGTGAGAGAGACATAGATGGAAGACCCAAAATATTTACCATCCAAAATTGAACTTTTAGCCAGAAATTTCTTATTTTTGGGCACTCCCAGAGCATGTGTGCAAAGAACATTTTGGACAAATGTTAAAGCTAGAGTTCGCACACTGTGAGCCCTTCTTTGGTGTATAATATGACATATGGAGGAGCTTGACTTGCGCCTCCCTCCAGGTTGCGGAGAGAGTTGCCCTAGCAGCCGCTTGAATTGAGGAAGTTATTGCAGTGGTATCAAGGGTTTCCGTTCTTAACATATCGGCCCATTTATCTCGAATTTTTTCGATTGTTTCTGAGCCTTTACTAGAAACCAAGTTTTGATAGATGTAAGAGATTGATGTAATGCCATTTTTAACTAATAAAAGCCAGCTCTCTATATTTCCCCATGACCAGTCCCAGCCAAATTCAGCTGAAAGACTGGCAGCATAGTGTTTTGCCTGTAGGTAAGCGAAAAAGTTTTTGTTGGGGATATGAAATTCTTCTTTTAGGGAATTAAAAGTTCTAATACATTTATTCTCAAAGTCTAATAGTTGATGAACATAAACAAGCCCTTGATTTTCCCATTGCAAGAAGAGAGCAGATTGCATGCCGGCTTGAAACTGCGGATTATTTAATAGTGGGTTAAATCTCGATACCCTGTGTTCTATAGATAGTAAATTACAGACCTTTTTCCACATGAAAAGTGGATTGCATATTGACCTCATTTTTTTTATTTCTGGAGAGAACAAGTTTTTATTACAATGAATTAAAGCCCTTAAGTCGAATGGATGTGTTATATTAGCTTCCAACTCTATATTTGTAATGTAATTACTACTAGTTAACCAGTCTGCTATAATTCGAGCTAAAAAAACCTGATTGTATATGCGTAAGTCGGGAAGAAACAGTCCTCCGAATTTCATAGGTAAAGCTAATTTGACTAAGGAAATTCTAGATTTTTTGTTCTACCAGATGAACAAACGTAGGGCTGAGTTAAAAGAGAGAATGTCCCTAGATTTGAGAATTAATGGAGTGTTTTGAAGGACGTATAGTATTTTTGGTAAAAGAGTCATTTTATATAAGGCTATACGTCCAGATTTTAAGATACAACCATACATACCTTGTTTAGATAAAAAATATTCAGCATTCTATGGCGCCAGGCATTCACTAATTCTATAATCGCTGTGTGTGTTAGAGCTTCAGAAATACCCGTGATAATAGGATTGGTAGTGATGTCATCATGATTGTTAAAAAGGCAGAGTTTACGGCTGTTATACAGACACAGCAATTGCAGATGGTCTAATTATTTAACCCAATATGGGCGGATCTGTAAGGAGGTGATGGGCGGTGATGTAAGCAGTGAGGCGGCTACTAACCGAGCGGCAGGGGAGACAGTTCTCCACGGGGACGGCAACCAAATAAGTTACAACACCGGGGCTCTGCAAAGGAGGCTATTGTTTGTGGATACTCCCTGTAGCTGTGGCGTCTGGGTTACAGAGCTAGTGTTACCTTCAGCTGTCACCTTGTAATACCCCTGCACTGTACACTAGCACAACTTCCCCTCAGCTATACCAAGGACCCCTGCACCACTGACAGCACAGGAACAGTGGCTGGCAGCATCCAGCCCAGCAGGGAAGGGGGCATGATTCGGATGGGTGGAGATAACCACACACACCCCTCCCCACTACACCGCTTTCTCTGATGCACCAGCCTCTGCCGGCCCATCTGAATTTTTCGCGGTATCGGGCAGCCCAATCAGGCCCTGGTATGCTACAAGTTGGTTACCAAACATTTTAGTAAACTAATTACAGAATATCTAGAGGTAGATTACAAGCTGCACACAATGAACAGTGCAGGGTTTGGTAAGCATTACGAAGTACAGTGGAGATTAAGGATGTGGAGGCAACAATTATTCAAGGACCCCCAAATTTTCGTTCCCTGCAATATTTGTTTTCCGTTTAGTTTAAAATGAAATTAAAATCTAATTTAAATGTTTCAAAGCTACAGGTGAAAAGTTCACCTGTAGCTACATACTTACTTTTAAAATGTAAAATACTTACCTTGACGCATTCTGAAGTAAGCGCTAACCCGATTCTCTTCTTGCTAAAACCTTGGGCGTGCAACAGGAGGCTTAGCGCGTTCGGCTCTCAGGACCTGCACTAATCTTAGTGCAGGTCCTAGGTGGCAGCATGCTATGTTTCCTATTAGCACGGCCAGGACCGGTCAAAAAAAGGATCGGTTTAGCGCTTATTCCAGAGCGTATTAAGGTTAGTATTTTACTCCTTAACAGTAATTTAAAGGAAACAACTAAATACTGACCAATGCCACCATTTTCGTCTTCTTTTTTAAATTTGTTGGTGCATTCATTCAGATATTTGTTTTCATTTACCAAAACGAATATCCGATTTTCATTACAAATGTACATTTGCCTGAAAACAATTATTACACAATACAGTAAAAGATCAAGACTCATCATAAAAGTAGAGCAATGGTAAATAACCATATCTTACATCTTTTGTAGGCCGCTTAATGGACATGAAGAGCATCAGCAGCTCAAATAATTACCTTAAATAAGTTTAAAATATATTAATAATGAACATTCCCTCCACTTCCTTACAATCCATATAAATAGCTAATAATCAATAAAAATACACACATTTTATAATAACAAAATAGAAACACAGATTATGCAAACTGAAACACTACACAAAAAAGTAAAAATGAAATCTAGCTTCTGGCCCTTGCACCACACGTTGGACACTCACACTACTATGTAAATATTTTTTATTTTTTTCCCAGTTCCAGATATTAATCAATCAATCAATTAATTAATTAATAAAACAATGGCACAGAAATATATTTACACCCCCAAAACGTAATCCTTTCTCCTCAGGTTGGCACTGCCTTGTCCTAACCTGCATTCTGGCAGTTAGCGCAATCACAAAATTATCTCTCATAGAATTTCCTGGCCAAAAACAGTGAATATCAAAATAGCCACCTTCAGATTACACAGCTGCTGCCTCCTCATCTAGGATGAAATTCACCACATGCTGTAGGTTCAGCTCCACAGAAGTTACAGGGATATGAAGCAGAAAAATGTATTTTGTGAATCAGACAGAGGATATTATTTAAAAGAAAAGTTTTAATTTACTTCTATTATCAAATTTGATTTGTTCCCATGATATTCTGTGTTGAAGAGATACCTAGGTAGTCATCTAGAGCACTATATGGCAGGAAATAGTGCTGCCATCTAGTGCTCTTGCATATGGATATTATTGAAAAACTGCTGCCATATAGTGCTCCAGAAATGGGTTGGCTCCTAAGCTTACGTCCCTGCTTTTTAACAGACATACCCCTTGTTTCAGCGCGAGACTTCAGGCTCCCTGAAAACAGCAGATATGAAGCTTGTCCACTGCCTCTGACGTTGCGATCTTCAATCTGCCTGATCCTATACGATCGGGCTGATTGACACCCCCTGCTAGCGGCCGATTGGCTGTGAATCTGCAGGGGACGGCATTGCACAAGCAGTTCGGAAATGCTTGTGCAAGCCGGCATTTATCGATGTGCCTGGGACATGATACGCTACATCGTATCATGTCCGCTCGCACTTTAAGAAATCAGCCCCTCTAATCTTAATCATGAAAGAAAAATTTTGGCTTTCATATCCCTTTAAAAGCAGGGAAACTGCAGCCTCTCAAACTCAGCATGTGTCAGGTTGACATCATTTTTAATTCACACCAAGCATGCTCCAAAAAAGAAACCATTACTGTTACTATATTAAAAAAAACATAAATAAAAACTTCCTTTCATAAAAAGTCTACTATCTAAAAAAGAGTTAGAATGCAAAATTTCATACAATCTCATATATTATAAAATCAATAAATATCCGAATGGGGCCGTATACACCTGTTTCCGAGTTAAGAAGCAGCCGCCTTAAGACCACTACACCTTAACTTGTCCGTCTGCTCTGGGGTGGTGGACAGCAATCTGCCGATCGCATACGATCGGGTTGATTGACACCCCCTGCTATGCTAGTGGCTGATTGGCCACAAATGTGCAGGGGGCGGCATTGCACAAGTATTTCTAGTGAAATTTGTGTGCAATAATAAATGCTGACAGCGTATGCTGTCAGCATTTATCGATGTGCGGCGGACATGATCTCTACAGCGGATGTAGCTTTGTCTCAAGCACATTGAAAAATAAAGTGCACAACACACAAATCCATTTGCTTCAGTTTTGTGTGGAAATCTCCATGCCTCAATTCCTTTCTTATCTTATAAAAGGCTATATATGTGAAATCTTTCATATTCCGACCGAGGAATGTTCTAACATAATTTATCATTATCAACATTCCATATTGACAGAGATAGTCTAAGCAAAAGTTTATTTCATAGTTTAAAAGTTCATTATTTATTAAGTATTATTAAACATATACAACATCACCATTTCAGTCAAATGTCAGTTGTTCATACAACATGTTTCCTTACAATTTGGCACTTTGTTAGGGATATACAGCTGTGACCCTATGCTCTTTTTATAGTCTATAAAATGAACCATTACTACACCTCTTTTTGTTCCTCTCTCTTTCCCTTCCCCTTTTTTTTTGCTTTTTTTTTCTTCCTTTTTTTATATATTCATTATAACTTTCCACATACAAGTACAGCTATATCTTTCTATAATATACAACTATAATTATAGTTCCATAATGGCTGTATGTGAAAAACAAAATATATCTATTGATATTAAAAATATAAACAGAAACCTGGGTATGCTGGGTGATCTTTAACTTAAATTGCATATTAAATGCATATGATTACCACAGCATACATACATATGCTGCATGCACTGCTGCTATAACAAGATTGCTGGTAGTGACACATATTGCTCTAATTCTCTAAACAGTGGCATTAAGTGAAAGTGAGAGCAAGCAACCTATAGCACCTAGGGTCTGATTATCAAAAAATTGCAGACACAGACATAAATCCGAATTTTAAACATTATATTGTAATATATATGTTCCTCCTTCAAGCTAATATCTGACATTCTACATTTCTTTGAGGGACCTTTGAGTACTAGATTTGCCAGCTGTCCCGCACAAAATTACTTGAAAATCTCTAAATTTTTGGGCGCAATGGTAAGTGTCACAAAACTCCCCTCACCCCCCGCAACAAAAGCCACATGTAGTTTTCACAATTGAGCAGTATTTTTACCCATTGGCTGCCAGTACCATTCAAATCAACCATTGTATCTCTTCAGCTGTTGCACTACACATAAACAGTAGGGATTTGACCATCTTTGCTGTCAATCATTTCATTCTGCTCTATATTTATAATGCATTGAGATATATGAGGCTTTTACATTTAAAGGGACAGCCTACTTGAAAATGTAATTGTTTTTTATAAGATAGATAAACCTTTTATTTATTACCCATTCCCCAGGTTTGCATATCAACACTGTTATATTAATACACTTTTTACCTCTGTTATTACTTTGCATCTAAGACTCTGCAGACTTCCCCTTATTTCAGTTCTTTTGTCAGACATGAATTTTAGCCAATCATTGCTGACTCATAAATAACTCCATGGGAGTAAGCGCAATTGTGTCTATATGGCACACATGAACTAGCAGTGTCTAACTTGGAAAAACTATCAAAATGCACTGATAAGAGGCGGCGTTCAATGACTTAGAAATCAGTTTTAGCTTGTCTAGGTTTAGCTTTCATCAAAGAATAACAAGAGAACAAAGCAAATTTGATGCTAAAAGAAAATTGTACAGTTGTTTAAATTTGCATGTCGTATATGAATCATGAAAGTTTAATTTTGAATAGAATGTCCTTTATACTAAAACCCATAGACTTTAAACCCTTAACAAACAGCAACACAAACAAAGGTCTTTTAATGGGACTTGTGTTTTTGATAGTGCGACTATCACCACAAGCAGCTCTATAACAGGAGGTCTACAGGAGGAAGGGAGGTTGTAATAGCACAGTCTTTCCGCTGGCCAAAAAAAAAAAAACTTAAGGACCAGCGATGTACAGGGTATGTCCTGGTCGTTAATGGGTTAAAAAAAACTGGACATTTAAGTGTCCAGTATTTTTGTGAAAATTTTACTGGACAGCCTGCTATAAAACTGGACTGTCCGGTTTAATACTGGATACCTGGCAGCCTTTTTCAGTACTGACAAGTCTTCATAGATAATTTTGCTAGACAAGAGAGCTTTAGAGAATCATATGCTCCACACGTCACAGGTAAAATCCAACAGAAAAATAGAGATAACTCGCAAGAAGCATTTTGGTTTACATGTGAGTATTGTAACACTTATTTCAAACAATATTAAAGTATCATGGTGTAAATTTGAACTATAATTTATTTATTTTATAATTGCTATAATAAAGGGTTTATAAAAGTTTAAATGTTAGAAGTTGTTATTGCACCACAACTATGTATATCAGCAGTTATTTATTTGTCTGATAATTTATTTTATTGCCTTAAAGTTTCAGTTGTTTTCTTCTTTTTAAAGAATCTGTTCCTCTTAAATCAGTTTACCAGTTGTTCTAATTTCTGTGTATTTTTATGTGCATAGTAAGTGTTTAGCTGCAATTCTGGAAAGGAACTGGGCGTTCAATATGTTTTATCTCGCTATAAACAAATAGATAAAAAAAGACAAGCATGATAAGATGAAATAACTGCACAGACAGGCATTAGACAGCTCTGTAATTAGTTTAACCTTCTTAATTAGTAAACTTTCCAAAACCGTTTCCTATCTATAAGTGAGAAGAATATAGTCAACAATTCTGCAAATGCTTAGCTTAGTTTTGCTAAACTTTACTTGTAAAATACTAATGCAAACTAACATATGAATGGTTTCCTCTACAGCAGAGCTTTCCAAACTTTTCATGTTGGTGACACACTTTTTAGACCTACATCATTTCGCGACACAGTAATTCAGTTGTACTAGCAAACTGGAGGTTAAACTAACTTGTTTTAAGAGATACGGACACATACATGAATCATATAATAATGAAATGTATTTACAAGTAACAGTATGTATGTGCAAGAATTAAAAAAAGTTTATTAACACCAATAGCTACTTGATATTTTAATGGGATGTATGAGGTTGATGGGATGAACACAGTTTCTGAATATTTGGTGGAATATTAGATAAAGACACTCGCATTTCATCATCAAGCATTTCTTAAGCTTCCACTTCCTATCCATATGTCAAGAGCAGGAGCAGCAATGCACTACTGGGAGCTAGCTGCCAAAAAACCAACACTTTGACTTCTGACTTCAGCTCAGCGTTTTAGCTACCGACCTCAGAGCTCTGTGAGTCCGACTGACTACAAACACACTGCTGTCCCACTCACTGACTACACATGTAGTCACAAGCCGATTGAGGAGACTACACGTGCAGTCAGGGGCCAATGTGCCGCCAATGGGAATAGTTTCAGTTCCCGCTGTGCTGCGCTAATAGGTTAAGATGATCTGTGTCCCCCTAGGTATCAATCACGTGTCAACCATGTGATATGCGTAGCAGGCAGGCGGAAAGTCAGAAACCAAAAAAAAAAAATTGTGCTGAAGCAGGGACACACCTACACACTGCTGCCGACACACTAGTGTGTCCCGACACACAGTTTGGAAAGCACTGCTCTACAGTATATACCACTATAATGAAAGAAAACACTTTTCTTGGCTTCCTTTCCAATGTTATTCCAATCCAGGCAATGTATGTGATAAATAGTACCGAACTTATAGATATCCTACTTTGGGATTTGTCAAACCGTAAAAACCTTTAACAAGCAAGAGTTTTTATGACTTTTTTTCAGACCAGCACAGTATATAAATTAACCAGAAAATTATAAAGGAAACGTCATGCATAGATTGTTTGATTAATCTAGTTTAGTGACATTTTCTTTAAATGCAGTAAATCTGATGCTACTAACAGGTTAAGTTAATCAGACAAGTGCAATTAACGCTTTCCTTTTATTTTGTGTCCAACATTCTGATTAACATATTTTATTTATGAACAAAAAAAACCCAGTAAAGTGTATATGACAATATGCTGTACACAAAAAGTGGTACATCAAGAAAAGTCCTTCATTTAAACTGTTTTCTCAATTACTTAATTAATTAAGTATATTATAATTTATTGTTACTAGCTCTTACAGCATCCATGTTAATAGAATGACCTGTGTGGACTCACCTTAATAGTGCTGTTTTGTGATTGAGAGCCGCTTGACTGCAATCGCTCCGTATTTTGAGTCTTAGGCCCCTACTTATCAAGCCGTCAACTGACTTACTTACTTACATTCAACGGCACCAATACGCTCGCCTGACATCGCCTAACATCGCTGCCGTGGACCTGAATACGTTCTCCATATTTAACAAAAAAGCTGTCAAAAAGCCACGCACCAAGTACGGGGCGATGAGCAGTGGACTGTTGTTAACTGACAGTCATCGATCTCGCTGCTCTTCGGCTTTTTCACAGCTTTATTTGTATACTGTCAGTAAACACCGCCACTATACTAAACTGTTTAACCCCTAAACTGCCACTCCCCGACACCGACGCAACTAAATAAAGTTATTAACCCCTATCCTGCTGCTCCCGGAGTCCACTGCAACTCTAATAAAGTTATTTACCCCTTAACTGCCGCTCCCGGAGCCCACCGCAACTCTAATAAATGTATTAACCCATAAACCACTGCTCCCGGAGCCCGCCGCCACCTACATTATGTTATTAACCCCTAATCTGACGCCCCCTACACCGCCGCCACCTGTATTATGTTATTAACCCCTAATCTGCTGCCCCCTACACCGCCGCACCTACATTATGTTATTATCCCCTAATCTGCCGCCCCCTACACTGCCGCCACCTACATTATGTTATTATGCCCTAATCTGCCGCCCCCTACACCGCCGCCACCTACATTATGCTATTAACCCCTAATCTGCCACCTCCTACACCTCCACCACCTTCATTATGTTATTAACCCCTAAACTGCCAGCCCCCCACATCACCATAAACTAAATTAACCTATTAACCCCTAAACCTAACAACCCGCTAACTTTATTATATTAAATATTAACATCGCTATCATAATAAAATAAAACTTACCTTTAGATTTGAATTAAACTATATTAAACTAATAATTAATCTACCCTAACTATTATACTAAATTAAACTATATTAAACTAATAATTAATCTACCATAACTATTATACTAAATTAAATTAAATTAAACTATATTAAACTAATAATTAATCTACCCTAACTATTAAACTGGAATTACATTAAATTACAAATTAAATTAACTATATTATATATTTAAACACCTAACCCTACTCAAATAATTTAAATCTACAATAAAAAATTACAAAGTTACAAAAAACTAACAAATAAGTTACAAAAAATAACAAACACTAAGTTACAAAAAAAAACACACTACGTTACACAAAATAAAAAAGAAATTATCAAAGATTTAAACCAATTACACCTAATCTAAGAGCCCTATGAAAATAAAAAGCCCCCCCAAAATAAAAAAAAACCCTAACCTACAATAAACTACAAATAGCCCTTAAAAGGGCCTTTTGCGGGGCATTGCCCCAAATAAATCAGCTCTTTTACCTGTAAAAAAAATAACAACCAACCACCACAACCAACCCCCCCAAATAAAATACTATCTAAAAAAACCTAATCTCCCCATTGCCCTGAAAAGGGCATTTGGATGGGCATAGCCCTTAAAAGGGCATTTAGCTCTATTGCAGCCCAAACCCTAATCTAAAAATAAAACCCACCCAATACACCCTTAAAAAATCCTAACACTAACCCCTGAAGATTCACTTTCAGTTTTGAAGATTCGACATCCATCCTCCAAGAATCCAGGAGAAGTCCTCATCGAAGCCGGGATAAGTCTTCATCCAAGCGGCAAGATGTCCTCAATGAAGCCGGCAGAAGTGGTCCTCCAGGCGGGCAGAAGTCTTCACCCAGACGGCATCTTCTATCTTCATCCTTCCGGCGAGGAGCGGGACCATCTTCAAGACATCCGGCGTGGAGCATCCTCTTCTTCCGACGACTCCCAACTGGATCAGCCAATAGGATGAAAGCTCAATCCTATTGGCTGATTGCAACAGCCAATAGGATTTTTTCAACCTTAGTTCCGATTGGCTGATAGAATTCTATCAGCCAATCGGAATCTAGGGGACACCATTTTGAATGATGTCACTTAAAGGAACCTTCATTCGTCGGGAGTCGTCGGAAGAAGAGGATGCTCAGCGCAGCATGTCTTGAAGATGGACCCGCTCCTCGTCGGAAGGATGAAGATAGAAGATGCCGTCTGGGTGAAGACTTCTGCCCGTCTGGAGGACCACTTCTGCCGGCTTCGTTGAGGACATTTTGCCGCTTGGATGAAGACTTCTCCGGGCTTTGATGAGGACTTCTCCCGGCTTCTTGGATGATGGATGTCGGATCTTCAAAACTGTAAGTGAATCTTCAGGGGTTAGTGTTAGGATTTTGTAAGGGTGTTTTGGGTGGGTTTTATGTTTAGATTAGGGTTTGGGCAACAATAAATGCCCTTTTAAGGTCAATGCCCATCCAAATGCCCTTTTCAGGGCAATGGGGAGCTTAGGTTTTTTTTAGATAGTATTTTATTTGGTGGGTTGGTTGTGTGGGTGGTGGGTTTTACTGTTGTAGGGGTTGTTTGTATTTTTTTTACAGGTAAAAGAGCTGATTTATTTGGGGCAATGCCCCTCAAAAGGCCCTTTTAAGGGTTATTTGTAGTTTATTGTAGGTTAGGGTTTTTTTTATTTTGGGGGGCTTTTTTATTTTCATAGGGCTCTTAGATTAGGTGTAATTAGTTTAAATCTTTGATAATTTCTATTTATTTTGTGTAACTTAGTGTTTATTTTTTTTTGTAACTTAGTGTTTGTTATTTTTTGTAATTTAGTAATTTTTTATTGTAGATTTAAATTATTTGAGTAGGGTTAGGTTTTTAAATATATAATATAGATAATTTAATTGTAGTTTATTGTAATTTTAGTCTAATATTTAGGGTAGATTAATTATTAGTTTAATATAGTTTAATGTAATTTAGTATAACAGTTAGGGTAGATTATTTATTAGTTTAATATAGTTTAATGTAATTTAGTATAACAGTTAGTGTAGATTAATTATTAGTTTAATATAATTTAATGTAATTTAATATAACAGTTAGGGTAGATTAATTAATAGTTTAATATAGTTTAATTTAAATCTAAAGGTAAGTTTAAATTTATTATAAGATATGGATGAGTTAATATTTCATATAAAGTTAGCGGGTTGTTAGGTTTAGGGGTTAATAGTTTAGTTTATGGCGATGTGGGGGGATGGCGCTTTAGGGGTTAATAGGTTTAGTAAGTTCTAGTGATGTGGGAGGCCAGGGGTTTAGGGGTTAATAACTTTATTTATATGCGGTGGGCTCCGTGAGCGTCAGGATAGGGGTTAATAACTTTAGGTGGCGGCGGTGTAGGAGGCGTCAGATTAGGGGTTAATAAGTATAATGTAGGTGGCGGCGGTGTAGGGGTGGCAGATTAGGGGTTAATAAGTATAATGTAGGTGGTGGCGGTGTAGGGGGTGGCAGATAAGGGGTGTTTAGACTCGGGGTACATGTTAGGGTGTTAGGTGTAAACGTTACCATAGGAATCAATGGGATATCGGGCAACAGCGAACATGAGCTTTTGCTGCTTTCAGACTCCCATTGATTCCTATGGCATCCGCCGCCTCCAGGTATGCTGGGCCGGAATGGTGGCGAGCGTTCCTGGTAGCAGTTTGGTAACTAGCAAAAGTAGTCAGATAGTGCCGAATTTGCATTCGTAACATCTGTAGTGACGTAAGCATCCATCTGTGTCGGACTGAGACCAGCGGATCGTATGTTACGTCACAGATTTCTACTTTTGCAGGTCTGTAGGCTTTGATAACTAAGGGGAATCAAGCGCTCCACAATTACGCTGCGGAATTCCAGCGTATTTGCGGTTGACGGCTTGATATGTAGGGGCCTTGAGGTTCATATACGTATTTTGATAGAAGTAAATACATAAACAAGTAGTAGTTTGGTATGCTTTGGTGGCGTATTTTGGCAACCTCAAGAAACTCCCTCATTTAATAGTGATATTTTTATATCTAAGACAATATACCATTACCTTTTTTCCCTAGAAATTCTAAATGTTAATGGGCCTTAATTATATGTAAACCTTGCTTTTTTATTATATGTAGACTTTATATTTTATATCTGTGAAACAATAAATAAGGTAAAGCAATACTGATTGTGCAGTGGTATTTTATATTGACATACATCTCTTTTTTACAGCTATAGAAAAGTCTATTTAACGCTTTAGCTGACATTACATTGAACTGACATATCCTTTTCCAGTGAGGTTTAATTTTTCTCAATTTTTAAAAAAAATGACAATGCTTTTGGGGTTACTGTCATTCATTTTTTAAAATGGTTCAACACTAAATGTTTAACCATTTTTTGCTTAATTCATATGCACAGTGCATTTCCATATATATTTTTTATTATTTTTCTTTGCAATGATTTTTACACTTTGATTTGATTTTTCCTTGTATTTTATTTATGAACTTAATTTGTGGTTTAAAAATGTAATTTCAAGTCCTTTTTTTTTACATTTTAATTGAAAGGACATATGTCAATGATTGATAGATCCAAACCAAACTGTGTGGCAGCTGTAAAAAACAGTACCTAGGAAAAACAACGAGGACCCTTAGAGAGAGAATAAGGGAATATCTCTGGCTCATAGAAAAGGGAAACAAAGACACCCATTTATACCAACATTTTAAAGATGTGCACAATAATAGATTAAACTACCGAACTTTTTAACTTTTTTAATCCAATGCAAGAACACAATTTTCATTAACATTACAATAAGATCATTTTTGTCTAACAATAGTACCTAATCTTTTATGGAATGTAAGAACAATCTATAAATTAAGTAAAACATAAACATAAAAAGATGGCCATCTAGGTCATAATGCTGTACCAACCAGATAGATGAAGAAGAGTGTATAAAGACATACATATGTAAATGGCAATAAGTCTTTGTCTCCACAGATGAGTTTGACAGAATAATAGATATTTTAGTATTACGCAAGTGAAGGTGGGTCTCGAACTAATTTTATATATTGGGTCCACATATCTTGGGCAATAATAAAAAGGTCTCTAGTGTCTAATTGAAAGGATCTATATTCCTCTAGTTCTATAAGGTCAGTAACCTTATTTCTCCACAATGTAATATCAGGGGGATCCTGGGATTTCCAGTTTTTAGCGATAAGAGATTTAGCGCTATTTGTAAATATGCGGAACAGGATACTGTGGACCTTGGAGGGGAGCTTGATATGCTTGTCCAGAAGAAATATTAGCGGGTCTAAGGTTAATAATAACTGGAAAATCTTCCACTTTTTTAACTAATTAAAACATTTCACAATGAATACATTTTTTATGCTATCACATAAAATGGTGTATAAATTTCTACACCATTTTTTATCCATCTTTTATCCATTTTTATTCATTTTTATTTTTAACGCCTTTTAGTACCTCCCAAAAATACAATATATCCACATATTTCCAGAAGGAACATTGAGAACTATATAGGAATTAAGAATAGGCTTCAGGCTATTCACTATATCTCTCCTATTATGAATATGCACTTTAAGAAACCTGTAAACAATGATTGTCTAACATCACACATATCTATGTCTTTTTATATCAAGTATTTATAAAACCCTTGTTCAACAATGACTGTTTAACAATACTGCATATTTTTGTTTCTTTATATCAAGTAATTGAAGAACCTTGGTTCATATTGTATAACAACAAAGAATTACTGTCTAGTAAAGGTGAATCCGAAGAATAGGTATATTTCACCTTAAACACCTTGATAATGACTGGCCTTTCAGGATCACACCTACCATTTAATTATCCAATAGGATTCCAGGCAACCTCATTAAATAAGCCTAATTTGTAAGTTAAAAAGTGATGTCGCGAATAGTTCGCCCGCGAATTGTTCCCAGCGAACATAGCATGTTCGCGTTCGCTGCGGATGGCGAACATATGCGATGTTCGGTCCGCCCCCTATTCCTCATCATTGAGTAAACTTTGACCCTGTACCTCACAGTCAGAAGACACATTCCAGCCAATGAGCAGCAGACCCTCCCTCCCAGACCCTCCCACCTCCTGGACAGCATCCATTTTAGATTCATTCGTAAGCTGCATTCTTAGTGAGAGGAGGGACAGTGTAGCTGCTGCTGATTTAATAGGGAAATCGATAGCTAGGCTAGTGTATTCAGTGTCCACTACAGTCCTGAAGGACTCATCTGATCTCTGCTGTAAGGACAGCACCCCAAAAAGCCCTTTTTAGGGCTAGAACATCAGTCTGCTTTTTATTTTTTTCCTGTGTAATCTAATTGCAGTTGCCTGCCTGCCAGAGTGTGTGTCAGGCTCACAGCGTATACTGTGCCCACTTGCCCAGTGCCACCACTCATATCTGGTGTAACAGTAGTGTACATTTAAAAAAAAAAACACTTTTTTGACTGTGAAATAATAGCAGACAGCTGCCAGTACCCAAGATGGCCGCCAATAAGGCAGATGGGGAGGGTTAGAGAGCTGTTTTGGGGGGGATCAGGGAGGTTGGGGGCTAAGGGGGGATGCTACACCACAGCATATGTAAATATGCTAAAAAAAATAAAAATGTTTTAAAAACCTTTTATTTTAGTACTGGCAGACTTTCTGCCAGTACTTAAAGGGACTCTAAACCCCCAAAAATTCTGTCATGATTCAGATAGAGAATACAAATTTAAACAACATTACAATTTACTTCTATTATTTATTTTGCTTCATTTTTTAGATATTCTTAGTTGAAGAAAAAGCAATGCACATGGTGAGCCAATCACATGAGGCTTCTATGTGCAGGAACCAATCAGCAGCTACTGAGCCTATCTAGATATGCTTTTCAGCAAAGAATATCAAGAGAATAAAACAAATTAGATAATGGAATGAAATTAGGAAGTTGTTTAGAATGGCATGCTCTTTCTAAATTATGAAAGAAAAAATGTGGGTTTCACGTCCCTTTAAGATGGCGGGGACAATTGTGGGGTGGGGGAGGGAAGGGAGCTGTTTGGGAGGGATCAGGGGGTCTGATGTGTCAGGTGGGAGGCTGAGCTCTACACTAAAGCTAAAATTAAAACTGCAAGCTCCCTACAAACTACCTAATTAACCCCTTCACTGCTAGCCATAATACATGTGTGATGCTCAGCAGCATTTAGCGGCCTTCTAATTACCAGAAAGCTACGCCAAAGTCATATATGTCTGCTATTTCTGAACAAAGGGGATCCCAGAGAAGCATTTACAACCATTTGTGCCATAATTGCACAAGCTGTTTGTAAATAATTTCAGTGAGAAACCTAAAATTGCGAAAAAATTAAAAAAAAATTAAAATTTGATCGCATTTGGCGGTGAAATGGTGGCATGAAATATACCAAAATGGGCCTAGATCAATACTTTGGGTTGTCTACTACACTACACTTAAGCTAAAATGAACTCTACAAGCTGCCTACATGCTCCCTAATTAACCCCTTCACTGTTGGGCATAAAACACGTGTGGTGCGCAGTGGCATTTAGCAGCCTTCTAATTACCAAAAAGCAACGCCAAAGCCATATAAGTCTGCTATTTCTGAACAAAGGGCAGCATTTACAACCATTTATGCCATAATTGTATAAGTTGTTTGAAAATAATTTCTGTGAGAAACCTAAAGTTTGTGAAAAAGTGAACAATTTTTTTTTATTTGATCGCATTTGGCGGTGAAATGGTGGCATTAAATATACCAAAATGGGCCTAGATCAATACTTTGGGTTGTCTACTACACTACACGTAAGCTAAAATTAACTCTACAAGCTGCCTACATGCTCCTTAATTAACCCCTTCACTGCTGGGTATAAAACACGTGTGGTGCGCAGTGGCATTTAGCAGCCTTCTAATTACTTATAGGCAACGCCAAAGCCATATAAGTCTGCTATAATGGCATGTCTGGCACACAGTGTTGGGGCAAGGGTCCATCTGACCACTGATACCTGGTCTGCAAAGCATGGTCAGGGCAGGTATATCACCTACACTGCGCACTGTGAAGCGGGCGTAACCCTTACACTACCTGATCGATACAACATCATACCTGATGTTTTAAAGCACGTTATTCCAAACAATTTAGCAATGTTAGGTGATTTATGCCCTTTATGGATTAAAACCAGACTCTGCATCAACTATGTAATTTTCCATGGGAGTTTTGCCATGGATCCCCCTCCGGCATGCCACAGTCCAGGTGTTAGTCCCCTTGAAACAACTTTTCCATCACTATTGTGGCCAGAAAGAATCCCTGTGGGTTTTAAAAATTGCCTGCCTATTGAAGTCTATGGCGGTTTGCCCGGTTCGCCCGTTCGCAAAGTTTTGCGGAAGTTAGCGTTCGCCGTACGCGAACCCAAAATTTTATGTTCGCGACATCACTAAAGTTCAATTCATTCTTGAAAAAGCCCCTAGCATGGGGTGAAATGCGTTAAACTGAGTTACTTATACCCCAGGTTGCATACTTAACTGTGCACCCACAAGCTACACTTACTTTTTGGCTCATTTGGAAAAACTGGATACCCCTCGGATTTGCACTCACCAAGTGCATGGAATACAAGAACTTCTATTATCACAGAGCCAGAGTGCATGTGAATAAAGGACATCAAGAGGATAATCCACTTTTGCATTAACACACTGTGTTACCCGGACTGTTATCTACGCTGTCTATCCGTTATGGAGAAAGTTACTACAGGTGACGTCAGAGCCCACGTCAAACCCAGAAGTCAAGTGGAGCACCTGGAAGTGGAGCGGAGCTCCTTCCACATCGAACATCATGCCAACAAGAGAGGAATAATATATTAGCTTACCGCCGCGCAATAGCAGATGAGACTCTGGTTTCAGGACACTTACCCTACCTCCAGAGCAGCATATTGTCCCTTCTAATGAGAGAGGATTCATTTAATTCTTGTGCATAGAGTTTTTTTTCTGCAGTAACCCTCTCTCTAGACGTAGAGAGAGTGGTATTTTAAGGTACAGCACCTTTATTTCTATCTAGCTGAACATTCATATTGGTTATTTGTCATGTGTTTTTAGACCACACTCCTGGATGTCCAGAGTCTATTAGTTTTATGTGTATGTATAGCATATCAATATTTTATATGTGTAATAAATAGTATATTTTTTATGAAAGTCAAAGTCATCTGTATTTTATCCTACAGTATAAATATAGAACTGTTTATGTAAGTTACATATTTACACCCCTGCTTTAATACTATGTAATCTGCTTTCATTGATCTAGTCTTTAGTATTTTAGCTATTTAGCTATTTAGCTACTAATGTATGTAGTATACTAGTATTATCTACCTGTTTTAAATAACCCGATTGCTTCTTCTACAGTCAGATATACCTCTTGTATTTAGCAACTATCAGTTTTATATACATTTATTTTACTCACTATATATAATTTTATACTGAGAATAGTTTGTATTACTAATCGGCTGTCCCCCAGCTATTCTAGTATACTAACTCCCATTACCCTGTAGTGTTTTAATATAGTGTTTCAATATACTGTTAAATATCCATAATTACCATTACCTAAAGCTGTGAGTTCATCTAACTCTAACAGCCATTTCCACACAGTTTGGTTTGGATCTATCAATCATTGACATATGTCCTTTCTATAGACTTCCCCCTAGTTGATTAGCGCCAGTACATTTTTAACACTTTTTGTACACATCCTTACTTGGGGGTTTTTGTTTGGGGGACCCCCTGTACTTGGCTTTTATGGATCCTTAGTGCCAACTCTCTCTTCTTTTTTTATATTTTAATTGAACAATGAAATAATAATTGTGTTTGTTCAAATGTGAATGGAGCACACCGAAAACAGAGGCAAAACAGACCAAAATAGGGGCAAGGGTCCATCTGACCACTGACACGTCGTCTGCAAAGCATGGTCAGGGCAGGTTATATCACCTACACTGCGCACTGTGAAGCGGGCGTAACCCTTACACTACCTGATCGATACAACATCATACCTGATGTTTTAAAGCACGTTATTCCAAACAATTTAGCAATGTTAGGTTATTTATACCCTTTATGGATTAAAACCAGACTCTGCATCAACTATGTAATTTTCCATGGGAGTTTTGCCATGGATCCCCCTCCGGCATGCCACAGTCCAGGTGTTAGTCCCCTTGAAACATTTTTTCCATCACTATTGTGGCCAGAAAGAATCCCTGTGTGTTTTAAAAAATTGCCTGCCTATTGAAGTCTATGGCGGTTCGCCCGGTTCGCCCGTTCGCGAACTTTTGCGGAAGTTCGCGTTCGCCGTACGCAAACCCAAAATTTTATGTTCGCGACATCACTAAAGTTCAATTTATGCTTGAAAAAGCCCCTAGCGTGGGGTGAAATGCGTTAAACTGAGTTACTTCTACCCCAGGTTGCATACTTAACTGTGCACCCACAAGCTACACTTACTTTTTGGCTCATTTGGAAAAACTGGATACCTCTCGGATTTGCACTCACCAAGTGCATGCAATACAAGAACTTCTATTATCATAGAGCCAGAGTGCATGTGAATAAAGGACATCAAGAGGATTATCCACTTTTGCATTAACACACTGTGTTGCCCGGATTGTTATCTACGCTGTCTATCCGTTACGGAGAAAGTTACTACAGGTGACGTCAGAGCCCACGTCAAACCCAGAAGTCAAGTGGAGCACCTGGAAGTGGAGCGGAGCTCCTTCCACATCGAACATCATGCCAACAAGAGAGGAATAATATACCCTACGATACCAGAGACACGCTCTCACAAGCTTCCATAGCAAGATTGGATATTAGCTTACCGCCGCGCAATAGCAGATGAGACTCTGGTTTCAGGACACTTACCCTACCTCCAGAGCAGCATATTGTCCCTTCTAATGAGAGAGGATTCATTTAATTCTTGTGCATAGAGTTTTTTTCTGCAGTAACCCTCTCTCTAGACGTAGAGAGAGTGGTATTTTAAGGTACAGCACCTTTATTTCTATCTAGCTGAACATTCATATTGGTTATTTGTCATGTGTTTTTAGATCACACTCCTGGATGTCCAGAGTCTATTAGTTTTATGTGTATGTATAGCATATCAATATTTTATATGTGTAATAAATAGTATATTTTTTATAAAAGTCAAAGTCATCTGTATTTTATCCTACAGTATAAATATAGAACTGTTTATGTAAGTTACATATTTACACCCCTGCTTTAATACTATGTAATCTGCTTTCATTGATCTAGTCTTTAGTATTTTAGCTATTTAGCTATTAAGCTACTAATGTATGTAGTATACTAGTACTATCTACCTGTTTAAATTAACCCGATTGCTTCTTCTACAGTCAGATATACATTAGTCAGATAAACCTCTTGTATTTAGCAACTATCAGTTTTATATACATTTATTTTACTCACTATATATAATTTTATACTGAGAATAGTTTGTATTACTAATCGGCTGTCCCCCAGCTATTCTAGCGCTAGTATACTAACTCCCATTACCCTGTAGTGTTTGAATATAGTGTTTCAATGCACTGTTAAATATCCATAATTACCATTACCTAAAGCTGTGAGTTCATCTAACTCTAACAGCCATTTACACACAGTTTGGTTTGGATCAATCAATCATTGACATATGTCCTTTCTATAGACTTCCCCCTAGTTGATTAGCGCCAGTACTTTTTTAACACTTTTTGTACACATCCTTACTTGGGGTTTTTTGTTTGGGGGACCTCCTGTACTTGGCTCTTAGGGATCCTTAGTGCCAACTCTCTCTTCTTTTTTTATATTTTAATTGAACAATGAAATAATAATGAAACAATGAAATAATAATTGTGTTTGTTCAAATGTGAATGGAGCACACCGAAAACAGAAGCAAAACAAACCAAAATAGGGTTTCAAGTAGTTATATCTATTGAATTAGTTAATTGGGGTGAGAAAAACGCTGTTTTCTGATTGATTGGAACAATTTTGGTTAAGATTTTAAAACATAGAGAGACCTAGATTTTCCTATAGATTGGAATACCCTTAAATTTCAAAAATGGCTTATTGCACTGCATAGACCAGTTTGAAGAATGTATCTAACACACTGGTCTAGAGTCTTTACAGTAGCTAAAAGATAAGTAAAAGCTTAATCAAATTGATTAAATACTAATGCATTTTTAAATTTTTTGGTGCTATAAAAAACAATAAAACACTTGATTATACTCGTTTAGGAATTAAACATATTTGAATTATGAAGATGGCATATTTGTTGGAGCTCTGTAAACTAGTTTTTCAAACTGCTGCTTTTAGTACTGATTTTTACTTTTGAAAAGAGTAAAACTTTATACAACTCTACCTGTGTTCTGTGACAAACATTCTATTGCAGTCTAATATGCTTATCTTCTGTAACACATTACTGTTTTTTGCTTTCTATAAATAGTCACAAGTTGCAGATAGCTGTGCCTGTGTATTAATCTTGGTTTTTAGGTTAGCCTCCATGTTTTTTGCAGTTTGTTTGGTTTACAAGTTTACCATGCTTGTGGATGAGTTGATTTCTGTTTGAATACTGGATATCCCATGTTGCTAAATTGGAACTATCTGTTATTTACAATTGCTTAATGGCTTAGATCTCAGCTTTGACTATTCATCTTGGATACTCATCTGATTAACTATGTCTTCATAGTTTAGATCCTCGACAAGTGTTCCTGTCTTTTGTCTGCCAATTGTGAAACTGGTCTTTACAATATGTTGGGCACACTGAAAGGAAGTTTGAAAGGAAATTTATGATATATATATATATATATATATATATATATATATATATATAGATAGATATATAGATATATATATAGATATATATATAGATATATATATATATTTTTCAATGTATCCAACCTCCTAAAAATATAATTTTCTTTGTTTTCAGACAGCAACAACTATCTTATCTGACATTATTTTCTTAAACATTAGTTAAACATTGTAGCTTTCACAGAGTGATTATTTAAGGGGCCTAAAACTCCTCAACCATTGATCATTGTTTAATATTATTTGATATATTGCCCTCTTACGTTTTGATTTTTTTAGATAATGGCAGATTTGGGTGAATGGTTTGGTTGCTTACTCCCATCATCCATAAAATAGTACAGGTAGCCCTCAGTTTACGACGGGGTTAGGTTCCAGAAGGAATGGTTGTAAATCGAAACCATTGTAAATTGAAACCCAGTTTATAATGTAAGTCTATGGGAAATGAGGGAGTAAGGTTCCAGGACCCCCTCTCAAAATTGTCATAATTAACACCTAATACATTATTTTTAAAGCTTTGAAATGAAGACTTTAAATGCTAATCAGCATTATAAACCTAATAAAATAATCACACAACATAGAATATATAATTAAACTAAGTTAAATGAACAAAAACATTTGCTAAACAGCATTATAAACCTAATAAAATAATCACACAGCACAGACTTCACTTGCATTTTTCTGCAAACAGTTCTTTCTAAGCATTCCAATCTGGACTGATTTATAGACAGGAAGATCTTGCTCCTTTGAAATCTGTTCGATAGCTCAGGTTAAACTGATTAATTTTAGCTTGCTTGGCTTTGCTGCAACACAAGCGTACAGCTCCACCTACTGGCTATTTTAATAAATGCACTGCTTCTCAATGCTTTTCAATAGCAGTCACATGACTGGAAAAAAGGTTGCTATTCTGAAACAGTGTAAATTGAACCGTTGTAAACCGAGGGCCACCGGTATTTGCTGAGTCCAATTAAAACTTGATACATAAGAGGTTATGATGCCCGAAAACTCAATTTTGACCATTTAAGTGGGGTCTTACAATACCATCCCAATAAAGCTATTTTTTTTTTTTTTTTTTTTCAGGTGTAGATAAAACTTTATTGACAAATGGTAGTGCTGGATTACAATTTTGTTATCAACATTTTTTACATTCATTGGTTACTTTAACCAGCTAATCACTGGTTTCAAAATGTACATAGTAAGTGAAGAAAACACTGGGTAAAATGACAAAAATAAATAAATCTGAAAAGTAAATTTTAAATTTTAAAGTACCTGATCATCTAGTAATTACATTGTCATTAATAGACAGTACCCGATTATACTGTTCCATCACTGTTCATGACATTTAATATAAAACAAAAACAAAACACACCTATTTAAAAAGAGATATTCTAGTACTAGTTACAATTTACCCCCCTTCCATTTCACTTCTTTATTGTGGCTAAAAAGAACACAAGGACCAAGGTCACTCTTTTGGGTGCACTATTTCTGTCATATACCAGGACCATGCTTCTCAATAACTAGAATGACTAGAATGTAGAAAGTAAGGGGGGCATAGGCATGGTTCAATGTTCACATTATAAAAAGTTTCTCGTTAGTTTTAAGAAGGGATGTAGATTTTTATTCCTCATGGAAGAACTAAGAGTGCCAGTGTGTAAGGAGACAAATGAGCTTTTACAATTTATTTAGCAGTTACACTCATTCTCCAAACACATTAAAGTGCACAATTTGCTTAAAAACATAAATAAAATTGACCTATGTCAAATTAGAAGAAAAAAAATAGGTGAGGGGCAGACATTTGCTAGATCAGCTAAGAAAATGGGTTAAGCTTAACACTAGACTCCAAAATAAAGCAATTGGTTCATATATATATAGCCTTGAGCCCATATTTTCTAGTGCAAGCAGAGTTAGTCAAATATATATATATATATATATATATATATATATATATATATATATATATATATATATATATATATATATCATTGTGGAATCTACACTGACGGAAAAATTCTCTTTAGGAAAACTAGTAAAAACACTGATAGATTTTGGCAGCTTATTAATTACAGAAGAAAATAAAATGCACACCAGTCGTTAGGCACCATAAACAGCACTGCACTGGTAAAATCTAAATGAACAAGTATGATAGAACTTTACAGCAGCACCAATCACTTTACTATTAAGTTTAGGACTAGATGTATAAAGATGTTGGCATATCTGGAGTTGCAAAGCTAAAACACATTAAGACATTTAATTTAAACCAACTTTTGTTAATGATATTGGCTATCAATTTCCCCATTTTGACCAATTATGCCCTTTTTCTTTGTAATCTGAACAAATCTACTGTTATGCAATTTGCCAAAAAAAATCAAATAAAAAAAAAACCTCTCCTTGATTTCTTTTGACTCTTCATAGGGGAATTTAAACTCTAAAAGAAAAAAAAAGACCCCAAAACATTTATTCAATATAACCGTAATTCTAGCTTTATTGTACAAATTGTATCTGGTTACCACTCTGCTTATCTTAAACTTGAGCAGTGAATAATGTTGGCGGAAACAGCAAATATTAAAGTGTAAAAATCAGGTTGAATACACAGAATACCGTTTTTAAAATGGTGAAATTTTACTATTGCCAATGTATAAATAACCCCCCTATATATATTGTGCTTTTTAATATCTAGAGTGTCAGCGTTTACATGACACCAGTGATATTCAAACATCTTTTTAAATTTTACATGGTTTGGAAATCTTAGTCAAATAAGCAAATTCCCACAAAACAGGTTAGTTTTGTCAAAATCAAATACAAAATAAGCTGCTTTAAATTTAACCGTTTAAAAAAAAAGAAAAGAAAAGAAAAGGGAGACAATGTAATATAATTCAGTGCAATGTTACATTGTAAACCACCAAGTTTCCATAACATAAAACAAACTATATAAAAAAAGGACAGTGTTTGCTCGCCATTCACGATCCATCTTACAATGCAAAATTATATTCAAATCCACGGTAAATACTGAACAGATGTGCTTGCTGCTTAGGGTATGTCAATATAATTGATTTTTACAGTTTCAGAAGGTGAATGCTGCATTGTTTTAAACCTCCCCGATTCATTTTTTGTTAACATTAGATCAAGTAAATATCATCCATTTGGTCCCCAAAAGCGCTACAATGCACTGCAATATCCTGCAGCTCCAAAGAGGGTTAGATGTTAACGGACCAGATCCCCAATAACTTTTACAGTTACTGGGTGAACAGTCTCTTACTAAAATTATGCAATTTACAGTAAATATGAACTGACAAACATAATTAAAAAATAAAATTAACCCTGATCTCTTACTTTTAAGCCCTGCAGAAATAATATGGATTAGTAGTTTCATGATGAAGCAAATGCACGGAAAGAGCCATCATTTCCCTCAGTAAGGGAATTCAGTAGACTTGCAGCCATGGCTGTCCTACAGAAAGAGGGCTATTTTAAGTGTGCAGCACACTTAAAGCTCAGTTAGGCTTGAGAGATGAGAAAATAATCCCACATTTGCTTCACATAATGCATTTTCAGATGGGTGTAACAGGTCTGTTCAACATCTGCATATAAGATGCACGACTAAGACAGCAGTACTAATAAAACAAACAAACACACAAAGGGGCCTAGTTATCAAGCCGTCAACCTCAAATACGCTGGAATTCCACAGCGTATTTGTGGCGAGGCTGATACGCCTTAGTTATCAAAGGCTCGAGACCGGCAAAAGTAGAATTTTGTGACGTAAGCATCGATCCGCCGGACTCAGTCCGACACAGATCGATTCTTACGTCACTCCAGATGTTCCGCACACAAGTGCGGCACATTCTCACTACTTTTGCTAGTTATCAAAAAACTAGCAGGTACGCTCGGCACTTTTACGGCCCAGCGTACCTGGTTTTCAATCCGCCACCCCTGGAGGCGGCGGATCCCATAGGAATCAATGGGAGTCTGACCATAGCGAAAGTACAAGTTCGCTGCTGACAGACATCCCATTGATTTCTATGGGAGCTGTCTACACCTAACATCCTAACATGTACCCCGAGTCTAAACACCACTAATCTGTCCCCCCTACACCGCCGCAACTAAATAAAGTTATTACCCCCTAAACCGCCGCTCCCGGAGCCCACCGCAAGCTACTCTATACATATTAACCCCTAAACCGGAGCCCACCGCAACTATAATAAATGTATTAACCCCTAAACCGCCACTCCCTGAACCCGCCGCAACCTATATTAAATGTATTAACCCCTATCCTGACCCCCCTACACCGTCGCCACCTATAATAAATTTATTAACCCCTAATCTGCCCCCCCTACACCGTCGCCACCTATAATAAATTTATTAACCCCTATCCTGCCCCCCACTACGCCGCCGCCACTGTAATAAAATTATTAACCCCTAAACCTAAGTCTAACCCTAACCCTAACGCCCCCCTAACTTAAATATTAATTAAATAAATCTAAATAAATTAACTCTTATTAACTAAATGAATCCTATTTAAAACTAAATACTTACCTTTAAAATAAACCCTAATATAGCTACAATATAAATAATAATTATATTCTAGCTATCTTAGGATTTATATTTATTTTACAGGTACCTTTCAATTTATTTTAACCAGGTACAATAGCTATTAAATAGTTATTAACTATTTAATAGCTTACCTAGCTAAAATAAAGAGAAATGTACCTGTTAAATAAATCCTAACCTAAGTTACAATTACACCTAACACTACACTATACTTTAAAAAATTATTCCTATTTAAAAATAAATACTTACCTGTAAAATAAACCCGAAGATAGCTACAATATAATTAATAATTATATTATAGCTATCTTAGGATTTATATTTATTTTACAGGTAACTTTGTATTTATTTTAGCTAGTTAGAATATTTATTAAATAGTTATTAACTATTTAATAACTACCTAGCTAAAAGAAATACAAAATTACCTGTAAAATAAATCCTAACTTAAGTTACAATTAAACCTAATACTTAGGCTGACCATATTGCCGCTTTAAAAAGGGACAGATATGAAAAATACATATGTCAGGGCTGTTTTCAGGGCTGTTTAAAGAAATGGTTTTGTATAAGAACCCTCACATATGTATTTTTCATATGTGTTCCTTCTTAAAGCGGCAATATGGTCAGCCTACTAATACAACACTATCATTAAATTAATTAAATAAACTACCTACAAATAACTACAATTAAATACAATTACATAAACTAACTAAAGTACAAAAAATAAAAAAAGCTAAGTTACAAAAAATAAAAAAATAAGTTACAAACATGTTAAAAATATTACAACAATTTTAAGCTAATTACACCTAATCTAAGCCCCCTAATAAAATAACAAACCCCCCCAAAATAAAAAAATGCCCTACCCTATTCTAAATTAAATACATTTCAAAGCTCTTTTACCTTACCAGCCCTTAAAAGGGCCATTTGTGGGGGCATGCCCCAAAGAAAACAGCTCTTTTGCCTGTAAAAGAAAAATACAACCCCCCCCCAACATTAAAACCCACCACCCACATACCCCTAATCTAACCCAAACCCCCCTTACAAAAACCTAACACTAATCCCCTGAAGATCATCCTACATTTAGTTGTCTTCACTCAGCCGAGCCACCGATGGAACTGAAGAGGACATCCGGAGCGGAAGAAGTTAATCCTCCAAGCGGCGCTGAAGAAATCTTCCATCCGATGAAGTCATCATCCAGGCGGCTCTGAAGAAAAGTCTTCGATCCGGCCGATGTCATCTTCAAAGAGGCGCTGAAGAGGTCTTCTATCCGGGCGAAGTCATCTTCCAAGCCGGGTCTTGAATCTTCCTTCCGCCGACGCGGAACCACCTTCTTCACCGATGGACTACAACGAATGACGGCTCCTTTAAGGGACGTCATCCAAGATGGCGTCCCCTCAATTCCAATTGGCTGATAGGATTCTATCAGCCAATCGGAATTAAGGTAGGAAAAATCTGATTGGCTGATTGGATCAGCCAATCAGATTGAGCTCGCATTCTATTGGCTGTTCCGATCAGCCAATAGAATGCGAGCTCAATCTGATTGGCTGATTGGATCAGCCAATCGGATTGAACTTGAATCTGATTGGCTGATTCCATCAGCCAATCAGAATTTTCCTACCTTAATTCCGATTGGCTGATAGAATCCTATCAGCCAATCGGAATTGAGGGAACGCCATCTTGGATGACGTCCCTTAAAGGAGCCGTCATTCGTCGTAGTCCGTCGGTGAAGAAGGTGGTCCCGCTTCGGCGGAAGGAAGATTCAAGACCCGGCTTGGAAGATGACTTCGCCCGGATAGAAGACCTCTTCAGCGTCTCTTTGAAGATGACATCGGCCGGATCGAAGACTTTTCTTCAGCGCCGCCTGGATGATGACTTCATCGGATGGAAGATTTCTTCAGCGCCGCTTGGAGGATTAACTTCTTCCGCTCCGGATGTCCTCTTCAGTTCCATCGGTGGCTCGGCTGAGTGAAGACAACTAAAGGTAGGATGATCTTCAGGGGATTAGTGTTAGGTTTTTGTAAGGGGGGTTTGGGTTAGATTAGGGGTATGTGGGTGGTGGGTTTTAATGTTGGGGGGGGGTTGTATTTTTCTTTTACAGGCAAAAGAGCTGTTTTCTTTGGGGCATGCCCCCACAAATGGCCCTTTTAAGGGCTGGTAAGGTAAAAGAGCTTTGAAATTTATTTAATTTAGAATAGGGTAGGGCATTTTTTTATTTTGGGGGGGTTTGTTATTTTATTAGGGGGCTTAGATTAGGTGTAAGTAGCTTAAAATTGTTGTAATATTTTTAACATGTTTGTAACTTATTTTTTTATTTTTTGTAACTTAGCTTTTTTTATTTTTTGTACTTTAGTTAGTTTATGTAATTGTATTTAATTGTAGTTATTTGTAGGTAGTTTATTTAATTAATTTAATGATAGTGTAGTATTAGGTTTAATTGTAACTTAAGTTAGGATTTATTTTACAGGTAATTATGTATTTCTTTTAGCTAGGTAGTTATTAAATAGTTAATAACTATTTAATAACTATTCTAACTAGCTAAAATAAATACAAAGTTACCTGTAAAATAAATATAAATCCTAAGATAACTATAATATAATTATTAATTATATTGTAGCTATCTTCGGGTTTATTTTACAGGTAAGTATTTATTTTTAAATAGGAATAATTTATTAAAGTATAGTGTAGTGTTAGGTGTAATTGTAACTTAGGTTAGGATTTATTTAACAGGTACATTTCTCTTTATTTTAGCTAGGTAAGCTATTAAATAGTTAATAACTATTTAATAGCTATTGTACCTGGTTAAAATAAATTGAAAGGTACCTGTAAAATAAATATAAATCCTAAGATAGCTAGAATATAATTATTATTTATATTGTAGCTATATTAGGGTTTATTTTAAAGGTAAGTATTTAGTTTTAAATAGGATTCATTTAGTTAATAAGAGTTAATTTATTTAGATTTATTTAATTAATATTTAAGTTAGGGGGGCGTTAGGGTTAGGGTTAGACTTAGGTTTAGGGGTTAATAATTTTATTACAGTGGTGGCGGCGTAGTGGGGGGCAGGATAGGGGTTAATAAATGTATTATAGGTGGCGACGGTGTAGGGGGGGCAGATTAGGGGTTAATAAATTTATTATAGGTGGCGACGGTGTAGGGGGGGCAGGATAGGGGTTAATACATTTAATATAGGTTGCGGCGGGTTCAGGGAGCGGCGGTTTAGGGGTTAATACATTTATTATAGTTGCGGTGGGCTCCGGTTTAGGGGTTAATATGTATAGAGTAGCTTGCAGTGGGCTCCGGGAGCGGCGGTTTAGGGGGTAATAACTTTATTTAGTTGCGGCGGTGTAGGGGGGACAGATTAGGGGTTATTAAATTTATTATAGGTGGCGACGGTGTAGGGGGGGCAGGATAGGGGTTAATAGGTTTAATATAGGTTGCGGCGGGTTCAGGGAGCGGCGGTTTAGGGGTTAAACTATTTTTTTAGTTGCGGAGAGGTGCGGGATCAGCAGGATAGGGGTTAATAACTTTATTATAGAGTGCGACGGTGTAGGGGGGGCAGGATAGGGGTTACTAGGTATACTGTAGGTGGCAGCGGTGTCCGGGAGTGGCGGTTTAGGGGTTAATACATTTATAAGAGTTGCGGCAGGGTCTAGGAGCGGCGGTTTAGGGGTTAATATATTTATAAGAGTTGCGGCAGGGTCTAGGAGCAGCGGTTTAGGGGTTAGTAACTTTATTGAGTTGCGGGAGGCTCCGGGGGCGCCGGTATAGGGGGTAGAACAGTGTAGTTTAGTGTGAGTGCTTAGTGACAGGCTAGCAATAAAGCTGGGAAAAAGCCGAAGGGCAGCGAGATCGGATGAGTGATAACTGTCACAGTCCGCTGCTCATCGCCCCGCGGCTTTTTGACAGCTTTATTTGATAACTTAGGCGTATTTTTTCAGGTCCGCGGCAGCGATGTGAGGCGAGCTTAGGTGGGCGTATTGGGCCGGCGAAGCCAGAAAAGTAGACGGCTTGATAACTACCCCCCCATGACTCTATGCTAACTGACCACACAGGTCCCAATTAGTAACACAAGACTGCCAATGTAGGTTTCCATCCTTTCAGAAAACATGGGAGCATTAGGATTCCCAGCTAATATCAAACATCTGCCTATCAATACATAAGTTATATGCATTTTGTTAAAAGGAAGAGCATTGAAAAGCCGTTGGGGAAGCCTAAAAAAAAAAAAAAAAAAAGACGCAGCCTATTATTTGTATTGGTCAAAGTGCTAGCATTAAAAAAAAAAATGCCTTTAGTTTAAGAATTAAACACAAGATGAATTCACTTTGAGAGTGAAAAAAGGTCACAGATTTTAAAGATGTCCCAATACAATCCCAGTAAATAGTAGACATTCTCTAAAAATGTTATGACATTTTGCTCTACTCATATGTTTAATGCTTGATGCCTTCTGATGTTTCTTGATGTAATTTAATATGTTAGAGAGTACATAGGTGCCACATGCATTTATATTTCCTTTAACAAGCAAAGAAGTCTTCAGCTGCCATTAGACTCCTTAAGGCAACTTATATAGTAAAAGTATCTTAAGGATGCTGCCTGTATCCAAGGCTAAGGTTTACGTGCCTTAAAAACAGAATGTATAAGTAAATGCATTAACGTAAACAAAGACACCGCATAATGTCTCAAACGTAACAGACAGTTGCAAGAAGGTGCAGTTTAACTTTCCCATGAGGAGTGTGTGTCATGCCACTTGTGATCCCACATTTCCACAAGCAAATAGTAAAGGAGAACCTGCAGGAAGTTCGCTCAGCAGAGGTGGGGAAATTGCACAACTCATAGCTGGACGGATTGTCCCATACCATCCAGAGGCCTTTGGAGTCGAAGGCAAGCTCCCTCTTTCTCATTTTGCTCCAGCAAGTCTTGGTAAATCATCATCACTGGACCCAAAGCTGTGACTGTTCACCATCCCAGCTGCTGCCAAATTCTGATTTAGCTTCTTCGCACGAAAGAAACAGACCATCAGGCTTATTGGCAGAAGCTCACAAAGTAGGAAAACAATCCCAAAGAGTATGTATACTAAACCATTTGTTTCCTCTACAGCAGCATGATCAGTCGGCCAATTCTATCCATAGCTAAATGGACTGGTTTCAATTTCTGATGTGGAAATTACTACCAGATTATAGCAAGCTCTTAGAATATAGAGCACACTGATTACTGAGCCAATGACGACTGTTTGGTGCCCAGATGTGCCCTTGGACTCAAGATAGACATATGCAGAAGACATAGTTGATATTTTGTAGGTGCTGTTGGCCAGTGTAACAGAACAAGCAAAAAAGAGACATTCATTAAAAATAATTCAAGTTATCGTGATCCACTTGTGCTGGTCTTCAGACTTGTTATGAACAATAAGTAACCAAGACAAGTTCACTATTAGGAAAGCAATGCTTATAAATAAAAATCCCAGTCACAGAGGAATCTTGTATTTGTTCAATTCAGGGGAACACCTTGCTTTAAAAATAACCTGTGAAAAATATAGATTAAGTAGACACAATGTGAAGAACTGCAAATAAACTGGGAAGCAATAGAGGACCCAGTGTGGAAAAGGTTGCAAGTCATTGGCTTGAGCACAGTTTTTTAGGTAGAAAGAAAACAGGACTGTCCTGAAGCCCACCCAGAGCAGGCAGATAAACAGGACAAGGGTTTGGTGGCTGAGTCTCTTTTGTTTGTAATGTAAAAGCAACCACAGCGGCAAATAGATCAACAAGAAGAGAGCAGAACAAAGCACCGTATAAAAGACAGTTAATGCCAGCTCTACAGACCAGGGAATTGCAGATTTCATGTTTTTATCCTTAAATTTACTGATTCCTCAGCTAAATATTAGAGGAGCTAATAACATTTAAATAAGGGAGGCGGTAATCCTAACCACCAGGCAGCAGAAGCCCCTAAGAAAATTAAAAAGAGAAATAATACTAATGAAAAAATTCACTTTTAAAAACAAACTGACAGCTCATTAAAACAACATTGAGTTATAACAAAGGGGGGCTCTGTTATTTTGCCCTCATACTCTCAATCACTCTGTTCCCTTTTTTCTGTATCCTCCTCCTACTGCAGTTCTATCTGTTCAAAACAACTCCGCTGGAAGAGATCAATTAAGCTATTAACATCATAATTTCCTGTTGTTGATTGCATAATGCTGCACAGACAGTTAAACTAATATGGTTCATGGTTCTGAATCTTGAAGCTGGGAATGACATGATAAAGAGTAAAATAAAGAATTTCATCATAGCAACAAAGTCATAGGCTATATCATCCATTAGTACTACCATGTTAATTTTTAAACATAAATTTATTTTTAAAATAATTTTAAAGAAATACTAAACCCAATTTTTAGTGGCTAAATGTAGCAAACCAATCTGCAAGCTCTGCCCAGGTTCTGAACCAAAAATGGGCCGACTCAAAACCTTACATTCCTGAGTTTTCAAATAAAGATAGCAAGAGAATGAATTAAAAGTTATAATTGGAGTAAATTAGAAAGTTGCTTAAAATGGCGTGCTCTATCTGAATCACTAAAGAAAAAAATTGGGTTTAGTATCCCTTTAAGTTTGCCTGCCAAGGCTGGCATATTCTCTAAGCATTTCACCCCTGTAGATCTTGCTGTTTTTTAAAAACTAAAAGGTGGCAAGATTGTGTCAAAACACACAAAATATATTATTTTTAATAGAGAATCATGTGCATATGAAAATAGAGGTGATTATAAGACACTATACACTGAAAACAGAGTAATCTGATTTGTTTTTGCTGCAGAAATTATTTTTTTAAAGTGTGTCCCCTCTCTTCGCTCTCCCCAGTGTAGTTTTCCCTTCCATCAAGCTTCATTACTTTCTATGGGATACATCTCACAAATCACAGCGACAGACCCTTTTTAGACAATGCCCCTGTGGCAGTGGCAATGTGGCTTTTCATGTCTGATCAAGTTTTATATCAGGTCTTATGTGTTTATCCTCTGTCTTCCTTAATTATTAATTTAGTCAAATCTGCAGTACTTTGTGTGTTGTTAGAATAGAGTACTATTTAAAGTGAAATATGAAGAATAGTTATAAGGGATGTCTGTGATAGAAGAATCCAGAACAGAAACTTTTTACTATGAGGTAAAGCATATAATTACATTGGGACAGAGTATAGGTGGAAAGCAAACGTTTGCTTGCAAGCAATAAGGGTTTACTGCTGGTGTTTGCCCTTGTCTGGTTTTAGGCTTGTATTACGAGTTGAACATAAATGTTATTGCAATCGTGATTACGATTACCGTGAATTCAGAGCTATGGTTAACTGTTTCGCAAAGAAAAAGTGTCACAAAACACATAAAAAATACATTTCAAAGTATAGTTACACTCATAATCACACTATCTAATAAACATTATTTAAAAATATTGCACAAAAAAGTTATAGAGGCTCAAAGATATGAGATCCCAGGTGTTAGAAAGAAAAGGAGGGCCAAAGGGCTGTGTGTGTGCATGTGTACATATGTATTTATATGTGTATATATGTATTTACAGATATATACACATATAAACACATAAATACATATGTACACATATATAGACACACACACATATATATATATATATGTGTGTGTGTGTGTGTGCAATGGGGCCCTTTGCTCTCAAGTATATGAAAACATGTAAAAACATATTTATGCAATATTCATATTTTATAAAGGTTTTAACTATGTAGTTACTGTAAATACTTCACATTCCAGTGTCTTGCAAATAGCAGAATATGTTCTACATATTTCTAAATAGATATCTGTGTGTATCTATACCTATATATAATCATGTGTATATATATATATATATATATATATATATATATATATATATATATATATATATATATTTATATATATATATGTATAAATATATATTATACAAAAATAACCACAGATATATGTAGAAATATTTATTTATAAATACGTAAGTAGAACTTATAATTTTATTTTCCAGTGGGACCTAAGGACTGACTGTATTGTATTCCTTGCACACCCTAATTTGGGTTCACTGGTTCACTTTATTTATATATATATATATATATATAATTAAACTATGGGATGGGTAGAGGAACAAAAATACATTTAGTAAATTTTATGTGGTACAGACCCTGAAAAAGTATATTTTTATTTTAGAGAAGAAAGAGTAAGAAGAGAATACACTGATGTATCCTTTTAAAAAGACAGGGGTTTCAGCACTCACAGAGTTAAATATAGTAATAATAACGATATCACACTTAGTATGTTTAAATAATTCTTAGTGATTTATTTTGGTTGTTTCCACTTAAGTGCATAAACTCAGCAGATAAGTCCTTCAAAAGAGACTACATCCATAATAAATGCTTTATTGTTCCATTAATATGTTAATAATACATTGTGTAATGTGAAAAATACACATTAATAAAAAAAGCATGGACAGCTTATAAGCAATTTACATGGATAGATATGAATATGATTAGACGCTAGTTGCAACACCCCTACCAGAGGGTAGCCCTGTACTCCAACAGGAATCTGCTACCTTGGTTTATAAATGGGGATTCATGCAAATGCGTTTTGCATCAGTAAATCAATGGCAACACCTCTCTCAGAGGATAACCCAATATTAGAATTGGAAACCTGTTATCGTGAGAAAAAAAACATGAGGATCTATGCCAGAGATTAAAGAGCCATATATATATACAAACAAATGGCTTAACATATAGCCATATATTATAACATGCCAGTATTATTTTCTAGATGAACAACACCCAAGCCAGAGGAGAGCACCACTATTAATAGAAGGTCAAAGCTTTCATGGTAGTCATAAGGGATCCATGTTCATTATCTAGTAAATACGTAGATATAGCAAACCATATGCAGTTATAAACTTAAAGAGCGTACAGTATGAGTGCTAAGCCTAACACATGTAAAATGTATCATGTATTAAATGCCAAGTTCCCAAGGACTCCAATTTGCACTGGTAAACATATCAGTTCAGTTAGATTCAGCATTTGTTGTCAGGTGTTGTGCTTATTAGTTTTAAAGCACTTTCGTTCCAAAGCAACCTTGTATCATATGGCAACAAAGTTATTCCGTTAATACGTTACTGTATAATTTGATCATCAAGTGAGTCCTCCACTCTGGGAACCAGTAGCAAAAAGTAAAGGCAAAGCATATTATTTAGCCAACTGCTTGACAATATTGACGTTACACACCAACGGCCGTTTAACCCCCCACATGACCAAACGTCAATGGGGCTTCCTCAGGGCGTACATTATAGGACTCCGTGTACAAGCTTTTAAACACTGCCCATTTCCTGGATTGGTGAAATTATACATTTGCAGTTACTTAAAGAGATAATACACTAGGTAAAGCATACTAAACAGCAACTAATAGAAATTCATTGTGCATTTATTTAAAGTAATGAGAATAACTTATAAAGACATTTTTAAATTATATATATATATATATATATATATATATATACATTGATGTCAGTCTCCAGGAGAAAAGAATGAGTAGTAGGACAGCTACACTAGTCTGGCATCAGTAGGAATATTCAAAGTATTAGGAGAGGATAATGCCTTATCTGCTGAGTTTATGCACTTAAGTGGAAACAACCAAAATAAATCACTAAGAATTATTTAACCCCTTAATGACCACAGCACTTTTCCATTTTCTGTCCGTTTGGGACCAAGGCTATTTTTACATGTTTGCGGTGTTTGTGTTTAGCTGTAATTTTCCTCTTACTTATTTACTGTACCCACACATATTATATATCGTTTTTCTCGCCATTAAATGGACTTTCTAAAGATACCATTATTTTCATCATATCTTATAATTTACTATAAAAAATCTGTTACACATCTACAACCACCAAAAAACTCCCATGCTAAATAGTTTCTAAATTTTGTCCAGAGTTTAGAAAGACCCAATTTTTACATGTTCTTTGCTTTTTTTGCAAGTTATAGGGCAATAAATACATGTAGCACTTTGCTATTTCCAAACCACTTTTTTTCAAAATTAGCTCTAGTTACATTGGGACACTGATATCTTTCAGGAATCCCTGAATATCCCCTGAAATGTATATATTTTTTTTTAGAAGACATCCCAAAGTATTGTTCTAGGCCCATTTTGGTATATTTCATGCCACCATTTCACCGCCAAATGCCATCAAATAAAAAAAATCGTTCACTTTTTCACAAATTTTTTCACAAACTTTAGGTTTCTCACTGAAATTATTTACAAACAACTTGTGCAATTATGGCATAAATGGTTGTAAATGCTTCTCTGGGATCCCCTTTGTTCAGAAATAGCAGACATATATGGCTTTGGCGTTGCTTTTTGGTAATTAGAAGGCCGCTAAATGACACTGTGCACCACACGTGTATTATGCCCAGCAGTGAAGGGGTTAGTTAGGGAGCATGTAGGGAGCTTGTAGGGTTAATTTTAGCTTTAGTGTAGTGCAGTAGACAACCCCAAGTATTGATCTAGGCACATTTTGGTATATTTCATGCCACCATTTCACCGCCAAATGCGATCAAATTGAAAAAAACGCTACATTTTTCACAATTTTATGTTTCTCACTGAAATTATTTACTAACAGCTTGTGCAATTATGGCACACATGGTTGTAAATGCTTCTCTAGGATCCCCTTTGTTCAGAAATAGCAGACATATATGACTTTGGCGTTGCTTTTTGGTAATTAGAAGGCCGCTAAATGCTGCTGCGCATCACACGTGTATTATGGCTAGCAGTGAAGGGGTTAATTAGGTAGCTTATAAGGAGCTTGCAGGGTTAATTTTAGCTTTAGTGTAGAGATCAGCCTCCCACCTGACACATCACACCCCTGATCCCTCCCAAACAGCTGTCTTCCCTCCCCCACCCCACAATTGTCCCCGCCATCTTAAGTACTGGCAGAAAGTCTGCCAGTACTAAAATAAAAGTTTTTTTTTGTTTTGTTTAAAAAAATAATTCTGCTGTGTAGGACCCCCCCCTTAGCCCCAACCTCCCTGATCTCTTAGCCCCAACCTCCCTGATCCCCCCAAACAGCTCTCTACCCCCCTCCTCTGCCTTATTGTGCACCATATTGGGTACTGGCAGCTGTCTGCCAGTACCCAGTTTGAAATCAAAAGTTTATTTTAAGATTTTCTGTAGTGTAGCTTACCCCCCTTAACACCCAACCCCCCACCCTCTCCCAGATCATTAATATTTTTTATTCCCACCCTCTCTCCCACTGATTCCCACCTTGTGCCTCTTCCACTTCAATTCTAACTTTTGGGCAGTTTGACACGTGCACGCGCGCGCACGCTCCCATGCACATGCACACGCGCTCCCGTGCACGTGCACGCGTGCGCACACGCGATCCCGCCCCCCTCCTCTACTGATAGCTGCCCACTCGCCTCCCTGGACATGCTCCCACCCACCAACGATCATAGCCGATGCAGAGAGGGCCACAGAGTGGCTCTCTCTGCATCGGACTGCTTAAAAAAGTTATTGCAGGATGCCTCTATATCGAGGCATCACTGCAATAACATGAAAGCAGCTGGAAGTGATCAGGATCGCTTCCACTGCTTTCAAAGACCAACAACGTGCAGGGTACGTCCTTGGTCGTTAAGGACATTTTTTTGGAGGACGTACCCTGCACGTCCTTGGTCATTAAGGGGTTAAACATACTAAGTGTGATACTGTTATTATTACTATATTTAACTCTTTGAGTGCTGAAACCCCTGTCTTTTTAAGAGGATACATAAGTGTATTCTCTTCTTACTCTTTCTTCTCTAAAATAAAAATATATAGATAGATAGATATATATACAAAAAAAATCTTATTTGAATGGATACATTTATGACACAATTACCTAATAAATCACCAGCTATGCCTCTTAAATATAAATATAAAAAATGTCTAAATATCCTGACACTAACTTAACCGTACATGAAGACACAAATTCTATTTTTATGGAGAACTAACACTTATTAAGGCAAATCTCTGAGTTATTCACACCACAGTTCGAAGGGATTAAAATTGAAATTTCTAGTCTTACTTTGGAAGTTAGACAGTTTGCAAATAGTTTAGATGAAGCTGAACTTAAGAATATCGAACTTAGAAGATCAAATGAACAATAATGATATAACTGTTAGCTCCCATGAAGGGAAAATAGTGGCACTGCAGGCCAGGATAGAGGATCTCGAAGATAGATCAAGACGTAATAACGTTAAAGTGGTTGGTTTCCCCAAGACCACAGAATATCGCAATCTTCTGTCCTTTGCTGCTGTCCAATTGTCCCAGAGTGTTGGTATATTAAATCACACACCCATGCTAGTAGAAAGAGCGCATAGAATAGGACCTTTCAGACATAATACAAGTGGGAACTCCAAACCTAGATCAGTCATAATTAAGTATCTTAATTTTCAGGATAAGATAAATATTATGAGAAACTTCCGCAAAGTTGAAGAATGTAAAATCGTACAACATAAGCTATTACTCTTTCAAGATTTCTCTGCGGAGACAGCTGCCAAGAGGAGAATTATGGCTCCATTCTGTACAAAATTTATTAATGCTAACTTCCAAGCTAGATTAGTCTATCTCGCAAAGATTATCATAGATGCAAATGGTACTATGAAGGTGATTAGTGACAGCATGACAGCACTAGCTTTATGTAAGGAACTAAAACTAGATTAAGTAAGACTAGATGGTTACTGTGATAATACTTTAATGAATGCTGATATCTCTTAGGCTAGTTTGATTTTGATGTTTTAATGTCCCCCCTCCTCTTTTCTCCCCTTTTTTGTTTGTTGTTGTTTTGTGTCCATCTCTCTCTCCCTACCCGCATTGTTGTGATGTTGAAAGCCTTTTTTCTTTTTTTAAAGGTGTATGGATAAGTTAAATATTTTATCATGGAACGTAGGTGGGATAACCTTGTCCACTAAAAGGAAATTAATACTGAAACATCTTGGTTCACTTAACTCACAAATTGCGTTTCTGCAAGAAACCCACCTAAAACCAACTGAGGCGATTAAATTGAAATCTAAATGGGTGGAAAATGTTGTGTATACCCCATTTTGTGGGAGGAAAAAGGGGATGGCAATCCTATTCCATAAAAATTTGCAATGCAATGTTTTAACACAAGTCGTAAAGTCACAGGGTAGGTATTTAATCTTAGAAGTAATGATACAGGGTTTAAAGTTAGTCTTATGTAATGTCTATGGACCAAACAAACCTGATAAACTTTTCTGGGATAACTTAAAGGTCAGATTGATTAATTATAATGGTAAGATAATTATTATTGCTGGCAATTTTATTATAGCCCCTAAACCTTGACTAGATAGATTAAGTGTTTCAATATAAAACGTGAAAATGGGATGAACAGGATATTTTCTCACTTCTTAGCAGATTTAAATGTATTTGATATCTGGCGTATTCAGAACCCTGACGTAAGAGCCTACTTCTGTGAATCTAAATAATTTGGTACTTTTTCACGAATTGATATTTTCCTTGTTTCAGAGCATTTATCAACACAAGTCATCAAAGGAGATATAAAAAATATTTATTTTTTGGACCATGCGGTTGTCTCACTCCAGATAAAAGTTGGCCCAGATATTGGGTCAAACTTTGTCAGACTTCTTTCCCCTACATACTTAAGTAACAATATACATTTTATTAACTGGTTGACAGCCAAGTGGAATGAATATCTTCATAATAATAGGGAATATGCAACCAAACCAGAGTTTTTTTGGGAAGCTTTCAGGCTTTTATCAGGGGTGAGATAAGTGCCTATCTGTGTAAATGAAAAAAGAACATTAAAAAAAGAGAGATTCAACTGGCCAACCAAGTAAGAAATAACTATTAAGCCTATATTTCCACCCCCCAAAAACAACTCTGGGATAAGTATGTAGAAAAAAAAACAAGAAAGAGATATTGTCCTTAAACAAGGTCTATACAAGAGGATCTAAAACAAAAAGTTACATTCTGTGGTAACTATGGAAAGTCAGCTAAGTATCTTTCAGCCATAATTGAAAACAGACAAAGTAATAAAACCATTCAAAAAATAAAAATTATGGTAAAGTTGCTACTGACCAGAGTGAAATTAGAAGGATTTATGAAATAAAATTTAGAGGAACTAAATCTACCTATCTCAATAGAAGAAGTGATAGCTCAGGTTAAAATTAGCAAATCAAACAAAGCAGCTGATTCAGACCAACTTCCGATAGAAATGTAAAAAAAATTCTTTATGACCACATTGCAGCTGCTTTAGTCAAACTTTACAATTCATACTTCTTGGAAAATAAGAGGCCTTTTAAATATTTTTCGGCTTCTACAATTACCTTAATACCCAAAAAAGAAAAATACCCAGAAAATGTTTCATTCTATAGACCGAAATCACTGCTCAACTGTGACTACAAAATTCTTATGTCAATTATAGCAAATAGATTAAAAAAACATCTTGGTAAACTAATCCATGAAGACCAAGTAGGGTTTATGACTGGCAGAAATATAGCCACAATTATTTGTAGGGTCTTAACGGTGTTGTAGTATTTTTGGAATAAAGCCCAAGATAAGAAACCCCCCCAAATTAGACTTAGAATTATTATCGGTTGATGCCAAAAAAGCTTTCGACATTATAAATTGGGATCATTTGTTTACCTCTCTTTCCCAATTTGGGTTTAGTGGGGATTTTGTAAATTTAATTAAAATAATGTATCATAATCCAATTTCTAATTTACTACTTAATTATGAAATTACAAATTATATCATACTTGAGAAAGGTACTAGACAGGGATGCCCCCCCCCCCCATCACCACTCCTGTTTAACCTATCATTAGAATCCTTTGCAATTAGACTACGGCAAGAGTTACCATGGATTTCGATTGGGCAAGTTAAATTTGTCCTTACGCTTTTTGCAGATGATCTACTATTATTCTTAAGTGATACTGATAACTCTATACAGCATTTTTTAGAACTTGCAGAGCAATTTGGCTCTTTTTCTGGATACAAAATTAATCTGGACAAGTCGGATATCCTCTGGATTTAAAAAAAATAATAGTGTAAGATTCACTTGTCACTTCAAAACAGTAGAAACTATCGGCTAGATCATGAGTCTTGCATTAGCCTTAAAAAGCAGCGTTGAGAGTTCCCAACGCTGCTTTTTAATGCCCGCTGGTATTACGAGTCTGGCAGGTACAGGTGTACGCTAACTTTTCTTCCGCAACTCGAGGCTACAGCAAATCCACTTACGTCAATTGCGTATCCTATATTTTTAATGGGATTTGCCTAACGCTGGTATTACGAGTCTTGGAAGAAGTGAGCGGTAGACCCTCTCCTGTCAAGACTCCTACCGAATTTGAAAGTCAGTAGTTAAGAGTTTTATGGGCTAACGCCGGAACATAAAGCTCTTAACTAAAGTGCTAAAAAGTACACTAACACCCATAAACTACCTATTAACCCCTAAACCGAGCCCCCCCCCCACATCGCAAACACTAAAATAATTTTTTTAACCCCTTATCTACTGACTGGACATCGCCGCCACCTACATTATACCTATGAACCCCTAATCTGCTGCCCCTAACATCGGTGACACCTACATTATATTTATTAACCCCTAATCTGCCGCCCCCAATGTTGCCGCCCCCTACCTACAATAATTAACCCCTAATCTGCCGACCAGACATCGCCGCCACTTTAATAAATGTATTAACTCCTAAACTGTCGCACTCCCGCCTCGCAAACACTAGTTAAATTTTATTAACCCCTAATCTGCCATCTCCAATGTCGCCGACACCTACCTACATTTTTTAACCCCTAATCTTCCTACCCCAACGTCGCCGCTACTATAATACATTTATTAACCCCTAAACCTAAGTCTAACCCTAAGTCTAACCCCCCCTAACTTAAATATAATTTAAATTAAACAAAATAAATTTAACATAATTAAATAAATTAATCCTATTTAAAACTAAACTACTTACCGATAAAATAAACCCTAAGATAGCTACAATATAACTAATAGTTACACTGTAGCTAGCTTAGGGTTTATATTTATTTTACAGGCAAGTTTGTATTTATTTTAACTAAGTACAATAATTATTAAATAGTTATTAACTATTTAATAACTACCTAGCTAAAATTAAGACATAATTACCTGTAAAATAAATCCTAACCTAAGTTACAATTACACCTAACACTACACTATCATTAAACTAATTCCCTAAACTACCTACAATTAATTACAATTAAATTAAATAAACTAAATTACGAAAAAAACAAACACTAAATTACAGAAAATAAAAAAAGAATGACAAGAATTTTAAACTAATTACACCTAATCTAATCCCCCTAATAAAATAAAAATAAATCCCCTACCCTATACTAAATTACAAATAGCCCTTAAAAGGGCCTTTTGCGGGGCATTGCCCCAAAGTAATCAGCTCTTTTACCTGTAAAAAAAAAATACAATACCCACCCCAACATTACAACCCACCACCCACACACCCCTACTCTAAAACCCACCCAATCCCCCCTTAAAAAAAACGGGCACAAGTGGTCCTCCATACGGCAGAAGTCTTCATCTGAATGAAGGTTCCTTTAAATAACGTCATCCAAGATGGCGTCCCTTAAATTCCGATTGGCTGATAGAATCCTATCTGCTAATCGGAATTAAGGTAGGAAAAATCCTATTGACTGATGTAATCAGCCAATCGGATTGAAGTTCAATCCGATTGGCTGATCCAATCAGTCAATAGGATTGACCTCGCATTCTATTGCCTGTTCCAATCATGTAGTTCAATCCAATCATGAAGTTCAATCCGATTGGCTGATCCAATCAGCCAATAGGATTGACCTCACATTCTATTGGCTGTTCCAATCAGCCAATAGAATGCAAGGTCAATCCTATTGGCTGATTGGATCAGCCAATCGGATTGAACTTCAATCCGATTGGCTGATAGCATCAGCCAATAGGATTTTTCCTACCTTAATTCCGATTGGCTGATAGGATTCTATCAGCCAATCGGAATTCAAGGGATGCCATCTTGGATGACGTCATTTAAAGGTACATTCATTCTTCGTTAGGACTTCGTTTGAAGAGGATGCTCCGCGTCAGCTGGATTGAAGATGGATCCACTGCACTCCGGAAGGATGAAGATAGAAGATGCCACCTGGATGAAGATTTCTACCATCTGGAGGACCTCTTCTGCCCCGATCGGATGAAGACTTCTGCCGTATGGAGGACCACTTGTGCCCAGCTGGGTAAAGACGGCTCAAGGTAGGGTGATCTTCAGGGGGTTAGTGTTAGGTTTTTTTAAGGAGGGATTGGGTGGGTTTTAGAGTAGGGGTGTGTGGGTGGTGGGTTGTAATGTTGGGGGGGTATTGTATTTATTTTTTACAGGTAAAAGAGATGATTACTTTGGAGCAATGCCCCGCAAAGGCCCTTTTAAGGGCTATTTCTAATTTAGTATAGGGTAGGGCTTTTTTTTTATTTTGGGGGGCTTTTTTATTTTATTAGGGGGATTAGATTAGGTGTAATTAGATTAAAATTCTTGTAATTCTTTTTTTATTTTCTGTAATTTAGTGGGGGTTTTTTTGTAATTTAGTTTATTTAATTTAATTGTAATTAATTGTAGGTAGTTTAGGGAATTAATTTAATGATAGTGTAGTGTTAGGTGTAATTGTAACTTAGGTTAGGATTTATTTTACAGGTAATTTTGTACTTATTTTAACTAGGTAGTTATTAAATAGTTAATAACTATTAAATAACTATTCTACCTAGTTAAAATAAATACAAAGTTGCCTGTAAAATGAAAATAAATCCTAAGCTAGCTACAATGTAACTATTAGTTATATTGTAGCTATCTTAGGCCTAGATTTAGAGTTCGGCGGTAGCCGTCAAAACCAGCGTTAGAGGCTCCTAACGCTGGTTTTGGGCGCCCGCTGGTATTTGGAGTCAGTCAGGAAAGGGTCTAACGCTCACTTTTCAGCCGCGACTTTTCCATACCGCAGATCCCCCTACGCCATTTGCGTAGCCTATCTTTTCAATGGGATCTTTCTAACGCTGGTATTTAGAGTCGTTTCTGCAGTGAGCGTTAGAGCTCTAACGACAAGATTCCAGCCGCCTGAAAATAGCAGGAGTTAAGAGCTTTCTGGCTAACGCCGGTTTCTAAAGCTCTTAACTACTGTACCCTAAAGTACACTAACACCCATAAACTACCTATGTACCCCTAAACCGAGGTCCCCCCACATCGCCGCCACTCGATTAAAATTTTTAACCCCTAATCTGCCGACCGCCACCTACGTTATACTTATGTACCCCTAATCTGCTGCCCCTAACACCGCCGACCCCTGTATTATATCTATTAACCCCTAACTTGCCCCCCACAACGTCGCCGCAAGCTACTTAAAATAATTAACCCCTAATCTTCCGACCGCAAATCGCCGCCACCTACGTTATCCCTATGTACCCCTAATCTGCTACCCCTAACATCGCCGACCCCTATGTTATATTTATTAACCCCTAATCTGCCCCCCACAACGTCGCCGACACCTACCTACACTTATTAACCCCTAATCTGCCGAGCGGACCTGAGCGCTACTATAATAAAGTTATTAACCCCTAATCCGCCTCACTAACCCTATCATAAATAGTATTAACCCCTAATCTGCCCTCCCTAACATCGCCGACACCTAACTTCAATTATTAACCCCTAATCTTCCGACCGGAGCTCACCGCTATTCTAATAAATGTATTAACCCCTAAAGCTAAGTCTAACCCTAACACTAACACCCCCCTAAGTTAAATATAATTTTTATCTAACGAAATAAATTAACTCTTATTAAATAAATAATTCCTATTTAAAGCTAAATACTTACCTGTAAAATACATCCTAATATAGCTACAATATAAATTATAATTATATTATAGCTATTTTAGGATTAATATTTATTTTACAGGCAACTTTGTAATTATTTTAACCAGGTACAATAGCTATTAAATAGTTAAGAACTATTTAATAGTTACCTAGTTAAAATAATTACAAATTTACCTGTAAAATAAATCCTAACCTAAGATATAATTAAACCTAACACTACCCTATCAATAAAATAATTAAATAAACTACCTACAATTACCTACAATTAACCTAACACTACACTATCAATAAATTAATTAAACACAATTGCTACAAATAAATAAAATTAAATAAACTATCTAAAGTACAAAAAATAAAAAAGAACTAAGTTACAGAAAATAATAAAATATTTACAAACATAAGAAAAATATTACAACAATTTTAAACTAATTACACCTACTCTAAGCCCCCTAATAAAATAACAAAGCCCCCCAAAATAAAAAATTCCCTACCCTATTCTAAAATACAAATATTACAAGCTCTTTTACCTTACCAGCCCTGAACAGGGCCCTTTGCGGGGCATGCCCCAAGAATTTCAGCTCTTTTGCCTGTAAAAAAAAACATACTATACCCCCCCCCAACATTACAACCCACCACCCACATACCCCTAATCTAACCCAAACCCCCCTTAAATAAACCTAACACTACCCCCCTGATGATCTTCCTACCTTGTCTTCACCATGCCAGGTTCACCGATCCGTCCTGGCTCCAAGATCTTCATCCACCCCAAGCGGGGGCTAGACATCCACTGAAGAAGTCCAGAAGAGGGTCCAAAGTCTTCCTCCTATCCGGCAAGAAGAGGACATCCGGACCGGCAAACATCTTCTCCAAGCGGCATCTTCTATCTTCTTCCATCCGATGACGACCGGCTCCATCTTGAAGACGTCCAGCGCGGATCCATCCTCTTCTTCCGACGACTAGACGACGAATGACGGTTCCTTTAAGGGACGTCATCCAAGATGGCGTCCCTCGAATTCCGATTGGCTGATAGGATTCTATCAGCCAATCGGAATTAAGGTAGGAATTTTCTGATTGGCTGATGGAATCAGCCAATCAGAATATAGTTCAATCCGATTGGCTGATCCAATCAGCCAATCAGATTGAGCTCGCATTCTATTGGCTGATCGGAACAGCCAATAGAATGCGAGCTCAATCTGATTGGCTGATTGGATCAGCCAATCGGATTGAACTTGATTCTGATTGGCTGATTCCATCAGCCAATCAGAAAATTCCTACCTTAATTCCGATTGGCTGATAGAATCCTATCAGCCAATCGGAATTCGAGGGACGCCATCTTGGATGACGTCCCTTAAAGGAACCGTCATTCGTCGTCTAGTCGTCGGAAGAAGAGGATGGATCCGCGCTGGACGTCTTCAAGATGGAGCCGGTCGTCATCGGATGGAAGAAGATAGAAGATGCCGCTTGGAGAAGATGTTTGCCGGTCCGGATGTCCTCTTCTTGCCGGATAGGAGGAAGACTTTGGACCCTCTTCTGGACTTCTTCAGTGGATGTCTAGCCCCCGCTTGGGGTGGATGAAGATCTTGGAGCCAGGACGGATCGGTGAACCTGGCATGGTGAAGACAAGGTAGGAAGATCATCAGGGGGGTAGTGTTAGGTTTATTTAAGGGGGGTTTGGGTTAGATTAGGGGTATGTGGGTGGTGGGTTGTAATGTTGGGGGGGGGTATAGTATGTTTTTTTTTACAGGCAAAAGAGCTGAAATTCTTGGGGCATGCCCCGCAAAGGGCCCTGTTCAGGGCTGGTAAGGTAAAAGAGCTTGTAATATTTGTATTTTAGAATAGGGTAGGGAATTTTTTATTTTGGGGGGCTTTGTTATTTTATTAGGGGGCTTAGAGTAGGTGTAATTAGTTTAAAATTGTTGTAATATTTTTCTTATGTTTGTAAATATTTTATTATTTTCTGTAACTTAGTTCTTTTTTATTTTTTGTACTTTAGATAGTTTATTTAATTTTATTTATTTGTAGCAATTGTGTTTAATTAATTTATTGATAGTGTAGTGTTAGGTTAATTGTAGGTAATTGTAGGTAGTTTATTTAATTATTTTATTGATAGGGTAGTGTTAGGTTTAATTATATCTTAGGTTAGGATTTATTTTACAGGTAAATTTGTAATTATTTTAACTAGGTAACTATTAAATAGTTCTTAACTATTTAATAGCTATTGTACCTGGTTAAAATAATTACAAAGTTGCCTGTAAAATAAATATTAATCCTAAAATAGCTATAATATAATTATAATTTATATTGTAGCTATATTAGGATGTATTTTACAGGTAAGTATTTAGCTTTAAATAGGAATTATTTATTTAATAAGAGTTAATTTATTTCGTTAGATAAAAATTATATTTAACTTAGGGGGGTGTTAGTGTTAGGGTTAGACTTAGCTTTAGGGGTTAATACATTTATTAGAATAGCGGTGAGCTCCGGTCGGAAGATTAGGGGTTAATAATTGAAGTTAGGTGTCGGCGATGTTAGGGAGGGCAGATTAGGGGTTAATACTATTTATGATAGGGTTAGTGAGGCGGATTAGGGGTTAATAACTTTATTATAGTAGCGCTCAGGTCCGCTCGGCAGATTAGGGGTTAATAAGTGTAGGTAGGTGTCGGCGACGTTGTGGGGGGCAGATTAGGGGTTAATAAATATAACATAGGGGTCGGCGATGTTAGGGGTAGCAGATTAGGGGTACATAGGGATAACGTAGGTGGCGGCGATTTGCGGTCGGAAGATTAGGGGTTAATTATTTTAAGTAGCTTGCGGCGACGTTGTGGGGGGCAAGTTAGGGGTTAATAGATATAATACAGGGGTCGGCGGTGTTAGGGGCAGCAGATTAGGGGTACATAGGGATAACGTAGGTGGCGGCGGTTTACGGAGCGGCAGATTAGGGGTTAAAAGTGTAATGCAGGGGTCAGCGATAGCGGGGGCGGCAGATTAGGGGTTAATAAGTGTAAGGTTAGGGGTGTTTAGACTCGGGGTACATGTTAGGGTGTTAGGTGCAGACGTAGGAAGTGTTTCCCCATAGGAAACAATGGGGCTGCGTTAGGAGCTGAACGCTGCTTTTTTGCAGGTGTTAGGTTTTTTTTCAGCTCAAACAGTCCCATTGTTTCCTATGGGAGAATCGTGCACGAGCACGTTTTTGATGCCGGCCGCGTCCGTAAGCAACTCTGGTATCGAGAGTTGCATTTGCGGTAAAAATGCTCTACGCTCCTTTTTTGGAGCCTAACGCAGCATTTGTTTGAACTCTCGATACCAGAGTTAAATTTATGGTGCGGCCAGAAAAAAACCCGCGGAGCGTTAACAGCCCTTTTACCGCCGAACTCTAAATCTAGGCCTTAGGGTTTATTTTATCTGTAAGTATTTAGTTTTAAATAGGATTAATTTATTTAATTATGTTAAATTAATTTCGTTTAATTTAAATTATATTTAAGTTAGGGGGGTTAGGGTTAGGGTTAGACTTAGGTTTAGGGGTTAATAACTTTATTATAATGGAGAATGTGAATGCCTTTAAGGAGAACGGTGCTAGTATCGCAGTCTCCAACTGTAAATTGTTACATTTTCTTTTTCTGTTAACCAATCAAATTGTAGTATGTTAGATTGGGGAAAGCTAAACCGCCTGCTTCAAAATGTAAGCTTAATTTTTTGGAGAGAGATACAGATATTCTTTTGTTTCCATACAAATTTTGCAGAGATTCTATTAAAGAGAATGATATCTTTAGCCTTGATTATAATGGGCAGGTTTTGAAGAAGATATAATAATTGTAGAAAGAATATGGTTTTAACCATAAAAATACTAGCTGTAAGTGAAATAGGCAGTGCCATCCAATTATATAAGCCTTTATTGTACTTATCAAAAAAAGGCGTAAGGTTTAGATTGTACTATCTGGATGGGTCTCTATTTAGTTTAATACCCAGATAACATACGGCTAGATCACGAGTTTTGTCGGTAAGGCTGTGCGGTGCTAACTCTCCTTTTTTTCTTACCGCTCCCTTTAAACAACGCTGGTATTACAAGTTCTCTGCAAGCCGGTGTTAGCCTCAGAAAAGTGAGCGTTGAGCAAAATTTAGCTCCACATCTCACCTCGATACCAGCGTTGCTTAAGTCAGTGGTAAGCTGGCTAAATATGCTCGTGCACGATTTCCCCATAGGAAACAATAGGGCTGAGCTGGGTGAAAAAAACCTAACACCTGCAAAAAAGCAGCGTTCAGTTCCTAACGCAGCCCCATTATTTCCTATGGGGAAATAAAATTTACATCTGCACCTAATACCCTAACATGAACCCCGAGTCTAAACACCCCTAATCTTACACTTATTAACCCCTAATCTGCCACTCCGGACACCGCCGCCACCTACATTATACTTATAAACCCCTATTCTGCTGCCCCCAACATCGCCGACACCTACATTATAGTTATTAACCCCTAATCTGCCCCCCCAATGTCGCCGCAACTATATTAAAATTATTAACCCCTAATCTGCCGTCGCCAACGTCGCCGCCACTATAATAAAGTTATTAACCCCTAAACCTAAGTCTAACCCTAACCCCCCTAACTTAAATGTAATTTAAATTAAATGAAATTAATTTAACATAATTAAATAAATGAATCCTATTTAAAACTAAATACTTACAGATAAAATAAACCCTAAGATAGCTACAATATAACTAATAGTTACATTGTAGCTAGCTTAGGATTTATTTTTATTTTACAGGCAACTTTGTATTTATTTTAACTAGGTAGAATAGTTATTAACTATTTAATAACTACCTAGTTAAAATAAGTACAAAATTACCTGTAAAATAAATCCTAACCTAAGTTACAATTACACCTAACACTATACTATCATTAAATTAATGCCCTAAACTACCTACAATTAATTACAATTAAATTAAATAAACTAAATTACAAAAAAAACCACTAAATTACAGAAAATAAAAAAAAGAATTACAAGAATTTTAATCTAATTACACCTAATCTAATCCCCCTAATAAAATAAAAAAGCCCCCCAAAATAAAAAAAAAATCCCTACCCTATACTAAATTAGAAATAGCCCTTAAAAGGGCCTTTTGCGGGGCATTGCTCCAAAGTAATCATCTCTTTTACCTGTAAAAAATAAATACAATACCCCCCAACATTACAACCCACCACCCACACACCCCTACTCTAAAACCCACCCAATCCCCCCTTAAAAAAACCTAACACTAACCCCCTGAAGATCACCCTACCTTGAGCCGTCTTCACCCAGCTGGGCACAAGTGGTCCTCCATACGGCAGATGTCTTCATCCGATCGGGGCAGAAGAGGTCCTCCAGATGGTAGAAATCTTCATCCAGGTGGCATCTTCTATCTTCATCCTTCCGGAGCGGAGTGGGTCCATCTTCAATCCAGCCGACGCGGAGCATCCTCTTCAAACGAAGTCCTAATGAAGAATGAAGGTACCTTTAAATGACGTCATCCAAGATGGCATCCCTTGAATTCCGATTGGCTGATAGAATCCTATCAGCCAATCGGAATTAAGGTAGGAAAAATCCTATTGGCTGATGCTATCAGCCAATCGGATTGAAGTTCAATCCGATTGGCTGATCCAATCAGCCAATAGGATTGACCTTGCATTCTATTGGCTGATTGGAACAGCCAATAGAATGTGAGGTCAATCCTATTGGCTGATTGGATCAGCCAATCGGATTGAACTTCATGATTGGATTGAACTACATGATTGGAACAGGCAATAGAATGCGAGGTCAATCCTATTGGCTTATTGGAACAGCCAATCGGATTGAACTTCAATCCGATTGGCTGATTACATCAGTCAATAGGATTTTTCTTACCTTAATTCCGATTGGCAGATAGGATTCTATCAGCCAATCGGAATTCAAGGGACGCCATCTTGGATGACGTTATTTAAAGGAACCTTCATTCAGATGAAGACTTCTGCCGTATGGAGGACCACTTGTGCCTGTTTTTTTAAGGGGGATTAAGTGGGTTTTAGAGTAGGGGTGTGTGGGTGGTGGCTTGTAATGTTGGGGTGGTATTGTATTTTTTTTTACAGGTAAAAGAGCTGATTACTTTGGGGCAATGCCCCGCAAAAGGCCCTTTTAAGGGCTATTTGTAATTTAGTATAGGGTAGGGGATTTATTTTTATTTTGGGGGGCTTTTTTATTTTATTAGGGGGATTAGATTAGGTGTAATTAGTTTAAAATTCTTGTAATTCTTTTTTTATTTTCTGTAATTTAGTGTTTGTTTTTTTCGTAATTTAGTTTATTTAATTTAATTGTAATTAATTGTAGGTAGTTTAGGGAATTAGTTTAATGATAGTGTAGTGTTAGGGGTAATTGTAACTTAGGTTAGGATTTATTTTACAGGTAATTATGTCTTAATTTTAGCTAGGTATTTATTAAATAGTTAATAACTATTTAATAACTATTGTACTTAGTTAAAATAAATACAAACTTGCCTGTAAAATAAATATAAACCCTAAGCTAGCTACAGTGTAACTATTAGTTATATTGTAGCTATCTTAGGCCTAGATTTGGAGTTTGGCGGTAAAAGGGCTGTTAACGCTCCGCGGGCTTTTTTCTGGCCGCACCATAAAATTAACTCTGGTATCGAGAGTTCAAACAAATGCTGCGTTAGGCTCCAAAAAAGGAGCGTAGAGAATTTATGCCGCAAATGCAACTCTCGATACCAGAGTTGCTTACGGACGCGGCCGGCCTCAAAAACGTGCTCGTGCATGATTCTCCCATAGGAAACAATGGGGCTGTTTGAGCTGAAAAAAAACCTAACACCTGCAAAAAAGCAGCGTTCAGCTCCTAACGCAGCCCCATTGTTTCCTATGGGGAAACACTTCCTACGTCTGCACCTAACACCCTAACATGAACCCCGAGTCTAAACACCCCTAACCTTACACTTACTAACCCCTAATCTGCCGCCCCCGCTATCGCTGACCCCTGCATATTTTTTTTAACCCCTAATCTGCCGCTCCGTAAACCGCCGCAACCTACGTTCTCCCTATGTACCCCTAATCTGCTACCCCTAACACCGCCGACCCCTATATTATATTTATTAACCCCTAACCTGCCCCCCACAACGTCGCCGACACCTGCCTACACTTATTAACCCCTAATCTGCCGAGCGGACCTGAGCGCTACTATAATAAAGTTATTAACCCCTAATCCGCCTCACTAACCCTATCATAAATAGTATTAACCCCTAATCTGCCCTCCCTAACATCGCCGACACCTACCTTCAATTATTAACCCCTAATCTTCCGATCGGAGCTCACCGCTATTCTAATAAATGGATTAACCCCTAAAGCTAAGTCTAACCCTAACACTAACACCCCCCTAAGTTAAATATAATATTTATCTAACGAAATAAATTAACTCTTATTAAATAACTTATTCCTATTTAAAGCTAAATACTTACCTGTAAAATAAATCCTAATATAGCTACAATATAAATTATAATTATATTATAGCTATTTTAGGATTAATATTTATTTTACAGGCAACTTTGTAATTATTTTAACCAGGTACAATAGCTATTAAATAGTTAAGAACTATTTAATAGTTACCTAGTTAAAATAATAACAAATTTACCTGTAAAATAAATCCTAACCTAAGATATAATTAAACCTAACACTACCCTATCAATAAAATAATTAAATAAACTACCTACAATTACCTACAATTAACCTAACACTACACTATCAATAAATTAATTAAACACAATTCCTACAAATAAATACAATTAAATAAACTAGCTAAAGTACAAAAAATAAAAAAGAACTAAGTTACAGAAAATAAAAAAATATTTACAAACATAAGAAAAATATTACAACAATTTTAAACTAATTACACCTACTCTAAGCCCCCTAATAAAATAACAAAGACCCCCAAAATAAAAAATTCCCTACCCTATTCTAAATTAAAAAAGTTACAAGCTCTTTTACCTTACCAGCCCTGAACAGGGCCCTTTGCGTGGCATGCCCCAAGAATTTCAGCTCTTTTGCCTGTAAAAAAAAACATACAATACCCCCCCCCAACATTACAACCCACCACCCACATACCCCTAATCTAACCCAAACCCCCCTTAAATAAACCTAACACTAATCCCCTGAAGATCTTCCTACCTTGTCTTCACCATCCAGGTATCACCGATCCGTCCTGGCTCCAAGATCTTCATCCAACCCAAGCGGGGGTTGGCGATCCATAATCCGGTGCTGAAGAGGTCCAGAAGAGGCTCCAAAGTCTTCCTCCTATCCGGCAAGAAGAGGACATCCGGACCGGCAAACATCTTCTCCAAGCGGCATCTTCGATCTTCTTCCATCCGGAGCGAAGCGGCAGGATCCTGAAGACATCCAGCGCGGAACATCCATCCGGACCGACGACTGAACGACGAATGACTGTTCCTTTAAGGGACGTCATCCAAGATGGCGTCCCTCGAATTCCGATTGGCTGATAGGATTCTATCAGCCAATCGGAATTAAGGTAGGAATTTTCTGATTGGCTGATGGAATCAGCCAATCAGAATCAAGTTCAATCCGATTGGCTGATCCAATCAGCCAATCAGATTGAGCTCGCATTCTATTGGCTGTTCCGATCAGCCAATAGAATGCGAGCTCAATCTGATTGGCTGATTGGATCGGCCAATCGGATTGAACTAGATTCTGATTGGCTGATTCCATCAGCCAATCAGAAAATTCCTACCTTAATTCCGATTGGCTGATAGAATCCTATCAGCCAATCGGAATTCGAGGGACGCCATCTTGGATGACGTCCCTTAAAGGAACAGTCATTCGTCGTTCAGTCGTCGGTCCGGATGGATGTTCCGCGCTGGATGTCTTCAGGATCCTGCCGCTTCGCTCCGGATGGAAGAAGATCGAAGATGCCGCTTGGAGAAGATGTTTGCCGGTCCGGATGTCCTCTTCTTGCCGGATAGGAGGAAGACTTTGGAGCCTCTTCTGGACCGGATTATGGATCTCCAACCCCCGCTTGGGTTGGATGAAGATCTTGGAGCCAGGACGGATCGGTGATACCTGGATGGTGAAGACAAGGTAGGAAGATCTTCAGGGGCTTAGTGTTAGGTTTATTTAAGGGGGGTTTGGGTTAGATTAGGGGTATGTGGGTGGTGGGTTGTAATGTTGGGGGGGGGGTATTGTATGGTTTTTTTTACAGGCAAAAGAGCTGAAATTCTTGGGGCATGCCCCGCAAAGGGCCCTGTTCAGGGCTGGTAAGGTAAAAGAGCTTGTAACTTTTTTAATTTAGAATAGGGTAGGGAATTTTTTATTTTGGGGGTCTTTGTTATTTTATTAGGGGGCTTAGAGTAGGTGTAATTAGTTTAAAATTGTTGTAATATTTTTCTTATGTTTGTAAATATTTTTTTATTTTCTGTAACTTAGTTCTTTTTTATTTTTTGTACTTTAGCTAGTTTATTTAATTGTATTTATTTGTAGGAATTGTGTTTAATTAATTAATTGATAGTGTAGTGTCAGGTTAATTGTAGGTAATTGTAGGTAGTTTATTTAATTATTTTATTGATAGGGTATTGTTAGGTTTAATTATATCTTAGGTTAGGATTTATTTTAAAGGTAAATTTGTTATTATTTTAACTAGGTAACTATTAAATAGTTCTTAACTATTTAATAGCTATTGTACCTGGTTAAAATAATTACAAAGTTGCCTGTAAAATAAATATTAATCCTAAAATAGCTATAATATAATTATAATTTATATTGTAGCTATATTAGGGTTTATTTTACAGGTAAGTATTTAGCTTTAAATAGGAATAATTTATTTAATAAGAGTTAATTTATTTCGTTAGATGTAAATTATATTTAACTTAGGGGGGTGTTAGTGTTAGGGTTAGACTTAGCTTTAGGGGTTAATACATTTATTAGAATAGCGGTGAGGTCCGCTCGGCAGATTAGGGGTTAATAATTGAAGGTAGCTGTCGGCGATGTTAGGGAGGGCAGATTAGGGGTTAATACTATTTATGATAGGGTTAGTGATGCGGATTAGGGGTTAATAACTTTATTATAGTAGCGCTCAGGTCCGCTCGGCAGATTAGGGGTTAATAAGTGTAGGCAGGTGTCGGCGACGTTGAGGGGGACAGATTAGGGGTTAATAAATATAATATAGGGGTCGGCGGTGTTAGGGGTAGCAGATTAGGGGTACATAGGGATAACGTAGGTGGCGGCGCTTTGCGGTCGGAAGATTAGGGGTTAATTATTTTAAGTAGCTGGCGGCGACGTTGTGGGGGGCAGGTTAGGGGTTAATAAATGTAATACAGGGGTCGGCGGGGTTAGGGGCAGCAGATTAGGGGTACATAAGTATAACGTAGGTGGCGGTCTGCAGATTAGGGGTTAAAAATTTTAATCGAGTGGCGGCGATGTGGGGGGAGCTCGGTTTAGGGGTACATAGGTAGTTTATGGGTGTTAGTGTACTTTAGGGTACAGTAGTTAAGAGCTTTATGAACCGGCGTTAGCCAGAAAGCTCTTAACTCCTGCTATTTTCAGGCGGCTGGAATCTTATCGTTAGAGCTCTAACGCTCACTTCAGAAACGACTCTAAATACCGGCGTTAGAAAGATCCCATTGAAAAGATAGGCTACGCAAATGGCGTAGGGGGATCTGCGGTATGGAAAAGTCGCGGATGAAAAGTGAGCGTTAGACCCTTTAATCACTGACTCCAAATACCAGCGGGCGGCCAAAACCAGCGTTAGGAGCCTCTAACGCTGGTTTTGACGGCTACCGCCGAACTCCAAATCTAGGCCATAGGGTTTATTTTATCTGTAAGTATTTAGTTTTAAATAGGATTAATTTATTTAATTATGTTAAATTAATTTAGTTTAATTTAAATTATATTTAAGTTAGGGGGGTTAGGGTTAGACTTAGGTTTAGGGGTTAATAACTTTATTATAGTGGCAGCGACGTTGGCGACGGCAGATTAGGGGTCAATAATTTTAATATAGTTGCGGCGACATTGGGGGGGCAGATTAGGGGTTAATAACTATAATATAGGTGTTGGCGATGTTGTGGGCAGCAGAATAGGGGTTTATAAGTATAATGTAGGTGGCGGCGGTGTCCGGAGTGGCAGATTAGGGGTTAATAGTGTAAGATTAGGGGTGTTTAGATTCGGGTTCATGTTAGGGTATTAGGTGCAGATGTAAATTTTATTTCCCCATAGGAAATAATGGGGCTGCGTTAGGAACTGAACGCTGCTTTTTTGCAGGTGTTAGTTTTTTTTTCACCCAGCTCAGCCCCATTGTTTCCTATGGGGAAATCGTGCACGAGCATATTTAGCCAGCTTACCACTGACTTAAACAAATAGTTAATATGACGGTATTTTTATAGCCAATCTTAGCTTGGCACAAATTTTGTAAAGAACTAAATGTTAATTATAAATTATCTAAATTCTTGTTAGTTTCTGGAAATCCAAAATTCCCAGCAGGGCTAGCATCTACAACTTTTAAGGTATGGCAAAACAAAGGTCTTAAAAATGGCAAATAAAGAATGAATCCTTAGATGCAGTTAAATCTTTTGCAACATTTCAAGCTGAATTCTCTTTTCATAAACATAACTTTTATGCATATCTACAATTAAGACACTGCTATGAAAAGCTATAATAATTCAGATTGGAGCTTGGGAGATAATAATTCAGCCATTATTAATATTTACAACCAAGGCAAAATCTCCTTTCTGTATAACCTTCTACTTAATCATGCTGATCAATTACATCTTAATGGTTTACTGCTAAGGTGGAAAAAAGATCTCCCCAGATTGAGGAACGCTTTAGGCTGGTTAAAAAATCAGCCCCTATAGTTTCCTGTAGAGAATTCCATTGTAAGCTTCTAAACAGGGAATATATAACACCATTTCAATTAAATATATGGTTCTCAGAGAAGAAAAATGTAATAGTCTAATAGCGGATATACTACACTGTTTTTGCTGGTGTCCTAAAATTAGGCAATTTTGGAACATGGGGCGCGATCCGATATACGGTGTAGTTTGCGGCGCAAGCGAGGGAACCCGCGTCGCCCGCAGTTTCAGCTCGCATCTCGAGCTATCCAATATACGGCGCCGTCAGTTGCTAAAGTGGCGTAAGTTGGATAAACCAGCGATGTCCAGAAATCTGCGCAAGTACAAATTTCTGGCGTCGCCAGTGACTTACGCCACGTTAGAAACTATCGGCGCCTACAAAACCTGACTAAAGTATGAAATCACCCGCACTGTCTAACACGCCTCCTAAACATAGCCCGACACGTCTAACACGCCTCCCTAACATAGCCCGACACGTCTAACCCTCTATCCACTATCCCCCCTCACTATCCTAACAATAAAATATGTATTAACCCCTAAACCGCCGCTCCCGGACCCCGCCGCTACCTAATAAAGTTATTAACCCCTAAACCGCCGCTCCCAGACCCCGCCGCCAGCTATATTAAATCTATAACCCCCTAAAGTGAGCCCCTACCCCGCCGCCATCTATTTTAAAATTATTAACCCCTAATTTAACCCCCCTACCCCACCGCGAGCTATATTAAATTATTTAACCCCTAAAATACTAAACTATCCCTACCACTAAACCTAAGTCTAACCCTACAAATAGCCCTGAAAAGGGCTTTTTGCGTGGCATTGCCCCAAAGTAACAGTTCTTTTGCCAGCCCTTAAAAGGGCTTTTTGCGGGGCATGCCCCAAAGAATTCAGCTCTTTTACCAGCCCTTAAAAGGGCTTTTGGCGGGGCTTTGTCACAAAGTAAACTGCTCTTTTGCCTACAATCTACATACCCTACACTGCGGCCACCTATAATGCATGTATTAACACCTAATCTAATCCCCCTACACCGCTGCCAGCTATATTAACTATATTAACCCTAATTATATTAGGGTTAATATAGTTATTATATTATATATATTAACTATATTAACCCTAATTATATTAGGGTTAATATAGTTAATATCTTTATTATATTATCTATATATTAAGTATAATAACCCTATCTAACTCTAACATCCCTTACTAAACTCTTATTAAGATAAATCTAATATTAATATTATTAATTAAAATATTCCTATTTAAATCTAAATACTTACCTATAAAATAAACCCTAAGATAGCTACAATATAATTAATAATTACATTATAGCTATGTTAGGGTTTATATTTATTTTACAGGTAAATTGTTAATTATTTTAACTAGGTATAATAGCTATTAAATAGTTATTAACTATTTAATAGCTACCTAGTTAAAATAATTACCCAATTACCTGTAAAATAAATCCTAACCTAAGTTACAAATACACCTACACTATCAATAAATTAAATAAACTACAAATATCTATATAAAAATACAATTAAATAAACTAAACTAAATTACAAAATAAACAAACACTAAATTACAAAAAATAAAAAAAAGATTACAAGATTTTTAAGCTAATTACACCTATTCTAAGCCCCCTAATAAAATAATAAAGCCCCCCAAAATAAAAAAAATTCCCAACCCTATTCTAAATTAAAAAAAGTTCAAAGCTCTTTTACCTTACCAGCCCTTAAAAGGGCCTTTTGCGGGGCATGCCCCAAAGAAAACTGCTCTTTTGCCTGAAAAAAACACACAATACCACCCCCCAACATTACAACACACCACCCACATACCCCTAATCTAACCCAAACCCCCCTTAAATAAACCTAACACTACCCCCCTGAAGATCTCCCTACCTTATCTTCACCACGCCGGGTCGAACTCCTCATCCGATCCGGGCGATGTCTATCCAAGCGGCAAAGAACGAAACAGCCAATAGAATGCAAGCTCAATCTGATTGGCTGATTGGTTCAGCCAATCGGATTGAACTTGAATCTGATTGGCTGATTCAATCAGCCAATCAAATTTTTCTACCTTAATTCCGATTGACTGATAGAATCCTATCAGCTAATCGGAATTCGACGGACGCCATCTTGGATGACGTCATTTAAAGGTACCTCATTCATCGTTCAGTCGTCGGCCGGGATGGATGCTCCGCGTCGGTGGAGCGAAGAAAGAAGATTGAAGATGCCGCTTGATGGAAGAAAACTTTGCTGCCGCTTGGATAAAGACATCGCCGGGATGAAGACTTCTTCTTTGCTGCCGCTTGGATAAAGACATCGCCGGGATGAAGACATCTTCTTTGCCGCTTGGATAGACATCGCCCGGATCGGATGAGGAGTTCGGCCCGGCGTGGTGAAGATAAGGTAGGGAGATCTTCAGGGGGGTAGTGTTAAGTTTATTTAATGGGGGTTTGGGTTAGATTAGGGGTATGTGGGTGGTGGGTTGTAATGTTGGGGGGTGGTATTGTGTTTTTTTTTCAGGCAAAAGAGCAGTTTTCTTTGGGGCATGCCCCGCAAAAGGCCCTTTTAAGGGCTGGTAAGGTAAAAGAGCTTTGAACTTTTTTTTAGTTTAGAATAGGGTAGGGAATTTTTTTATTTTGGGGGGCTTTATTATTTTATTAGGTGGCTTAGAATAGGTGTAATTAGCTTAAAAATCTTGTAATCTTTTTTTTTATTTTTTGTAATTTAGTGTATTTTTTTTTTTGTAATTTAGTTTAGTTTATTTAATTGTATTTTTAGATAGATATTTGTAGTTTATTTAATTTATTGATAGTGTAGGTGTATTTGTAACTTAGGTTAGGATTTATTTTACAGGTAATTGGGTAATTATTTTAACTAGGTAGCTATTAAATAGTTAGTAACTATTTAATAGCTATTATACCTAGTTAAAATAATTAACAATTTACCTGTAAAATAAATATAAACCCTAACATAGCTACAATGTAATTATTAATTATATTGTAGCTATCTTAGGGTTTATTTTATAGGTAAGTATTTAGATTTAAATAGGAATATTTTAGTTTATAATATGAATTAGATTTATTTAATAAGAATTTAGTTAGGGGTGTTAGGGTTAGATAGAGTTAATATAGTTAATATAAATACTATAGTAACTATATTAACTATATTAACCCTAATATAATTAGGGTTAATATAGTTAATATATATAATGTAATAACTATATTAACTATAATATACTTAGGGTTAATATAGATAATATAGCTGGCGGCGGGGTAGGTAGATTAAATTAGGGGTTAATAATTTTAATATAGATGGCGGCGGGGTAAGGGGCTTACATTAGGGGTTAATACTATTAATATAGGTGGCGGCGGTGTAGGGAGGGCAGGTTATAGGGCAAAAGAGCTGTTTACGTTGGGCCAAAGCCCCGCAAAAGGCCCTTTTAAGGGCTGGTAATAGAGATAATTATTTTAGGGGGATATAGGGGGATTAGATTAGGGGTTAATAATTTTTATATAGGTGGCGGCGGTGTAAGGGGTCAGATTAGGGGATAGATCAGGTAGATGGCGGCGGTGTAAGGGGTCAGATTAGGGGATAGATAAGGTAGATGGCGGCGGTGTAAGGGATTCACATTAGGGGATTGATCAGTTAGATGGTGTCGGTTTTAGGGGCTCACAGTAGGGGGTTAGTTTATGTAGATGGCAGCGAGGTCCGGGAGCGGTGGTTTAGGGGTTAAATACTTTATTAGGGATTGTGGCGGGGGATCGCGGTTGACAGGTAGATAGACATTGCGCATGCGTTAGGTGTTAGGTTTTATTTAGCAGATCGCGGTTGACAGGTAGATAGACATTGCGCATGCGTTAGGTGTTAGGTTTATTTTGTAGCTAGTTTAGGGAGTTACGGGGCTCCAATAGTCAGCGTAAAGCTTCTTACGGCTGCTTTTTGTGGTGAGGTGAAAATGGAGTAAGATTTCTTTATTTTCGTCACGTAAGTCCTTACGCTGTATATTGGATACCAAACTGCGCTGGTTTGGTATACCTGCCTATGGCCCAAAAAACTACGGGCGACGGCAGAAATATACGTGCGTAACTTCTAGGTTACGCCGTATATTGGATACCAAACCAGCGTCAATATTGGCGTCGCCAGCTTTTGCGGGCGACAATTTTTATCGGATCGAGCCCAAGGTGAACTACTGGCTATCCAAAAGTTTGGAACAAGATTTTAATATTAATATACAGGATATATTCTTTTCGTGTACTCCAAAATGAAGTAAGTAACATAATGTAATTTGCAACAATTTTGATTGGACGTAACCTGATCTTGTTAAATTGGAAAGTTATAAATGCTCCAACGTTTCCAACCTTCAAATCAACGATTGCTAACTTAAAGGGCCATAATACCGAAATGTTTAAACACTTGAAAGTGATGCAGTATAGCTGTAAAAAGCTGACTAGAAAATATTACCTGAACATCTCTATGTAAAAAAGAAAGATATTTTACCTCAAAAGTTTCTCAGTAGCCATATCCAATTGTAAAGGACTTCTAAGCAGCAAATCAGTATGTCTGTCCCGGGACACCGGAAGGAGCGAGCTTACATGCACTCTCATCTTATTTATCTATTTAGCTTAAGGAAGTTTACAATGAAATCTCATGAGAGTTAAGTCAAATCTCATGAGATCACAGTAAAAGAGTTCATGACCTCAGCACTGTTGATGCTGATTGGCTACTGTTCATTTCTTTATTTATATATATTTTTTACCTGCAGCTGGGCAGCAGCTGAGTATAACTGTTTAAACAAAACTTACTCTGCTGAGCTGAGGAAATTGTGTGTTAAACATCTCCCTTTTTTACATAGAGCTCAGGTGATATTTTCCTGTCAGCTTTTTACAGTTATGCTGCATCAGTTTCAAGTGATTTAGCATATGAGTATTATGTCCCTTTAATAAATTTTGAACAGTACTATATTGATAACAATTCAGAGGGAAAAATGGAGAAGTATGTCCATAAATGGCTAGGTCCAATCAAATCTTTCCCTCTAGTGACAGTTTATAGCCATCCAAAAAATAAAAAAAACTTTTTTGACATTTGGATACAAAGTGGTAAACTGCCAGCAGAATGGTCATAGATTGATAGCTTTATGAATGGATATAAAAATGTGGGGAAGGGGAAAGGGGACACAAGTTGTTTTGTTTTTTTTTTTGTTTTTTTTTTTATCCTCTTCCTATTTCTCTTTTCCTATCTGTTTTTTGTGTCTTTGTTTTTGTTTTTGTTTTGTTCTACTTGATCTTGTTTACATTCAGAAAAACGCCAACAATAGGCACGAATGGAACATTAGCTAATGTCTTTATGAGGGTTAAATATTTAACATATTTAAAAAATATTTAGTCTATCTTTTATGTTACATTTTGTGAAGCTTTATTTTTTTTTTCTTGTCTCTGTAATAATGTGTTAAGTATCAAGGTTCGCAGATGCTGTTAACCCGTTTTGTGTTTTTTTAAGTTATTTTGCTCTGTACTATTTTACTAATGTGCCTCTTGTTTGGCTAAGATATAAAGAAAAGTTAAAAAAAGAACATATTCTTCTATGTGAAGAACATTAGAATGTGAAATATGCATATGTTCATGTCAGGTTAGCGCACATGAGAATATGACCACGTTGGTGCAAGATTAATGTGTTAGGGTTTTTTCCACTTTTCTTTTATCCATTGATTTCTACAGGAAATATGTGAACAAGCACATGATATGCTAAGTTCAGCTTTTTGCATTCATTGGGTTAGGGCGCAAGAGCGAAAAAGCTTTCAACTCATAATACGAGTGCAAAAAGCTTCTAGCACAATTAACTCCCAAGCTAGAGTGTTAAATAGTGCTCTACACATAATCTGGCCCATAGCTTTTTTTCATTATATAATTATATATCATTATATAATTATAAATATATCTATGTATGCTTTTTCACTTATATTCAGGTATCACATGCCTGCAGAGAGCATCTCTAACCAGGGCAATTGTCCTACGGCTAGATTTAGAGTTTTGCGGCCAAAGGGGTGCGTTAGCTACGCATGTTTTTTTCCCCCCACACCTTTTAAATAACGCTGGTATTTAGAGTTCTCTGAAGGGCTGCATTAGGCTCCAAAAAGGGAGCGTAGAGCATAATTTACCGCCAATTTAACTCTCAATACCAGCGTTGCTTACGGTAGCGGCCAGCTTGAAAAACGTGCTCATGCACGATTTCCCCATAAGAAACAATGGGGCAGTTTGAGCTGAAAAAAAACCTAACACCTGCAAAAAAGCAGCGTTCAGCTCCTAACGCAGCCCCATTGTTTCCTATGGGGAAACACTTTCTAAGTCTGCACCTAACACCCTAACATGAATCCCGAGTCTAAACACCCCTAACCTTACAATTATTAACCCCTAATCTGCCGCCCCCCCTATCGCTGACCCCTGCATTATATTATTAACCCCTAATCTGCTGACCGGACCTTGCCGCTACTCTAATAAAAGTATTAAACCCTAAAGCTAAGTCTAACCCTAATACTAACACCCCCTAAGTTAAATATAATTTTTATCTAATGAAATAAATTAACTCTTATTAAATAAATTATTCGTATTTGAAGCTAAATACTTACCTGTAAAATAAACCCTAATATAGCTACAATATAACGAATAATTATTTTGTAGCTATTTTAGGATTTATATTTATTTTACAGGCAACTTTGTATTTAATTTAACTAGGTACAATAGCTATTAAATAGTTATTTACTATTTAATAGCTACCTAGTTAAAATAATTACAAAATTACCTGTAAAATAAATCCTAACCTAAGTTACAATTAAACCTAACACTACACTATCAATAAATAAATTAACTAAACTACCTCCAATTACCTACAATTAAATCAACTAAACTAAATTACAAAAAAAACCCCACTAAATTACAAAAAATAAAAAAGAATACAAGAATTTTAAACTAATTACACCTACTCTAAGCCCCCTAAAAAAATAACAAAGCCCCCCAAAATAAAAAATGCCCTACCCTATTCTAAAATAAAAATTTAACAGCTCTATTACCTTACCAGCCCTTAAAAGGGCCTTTTGCGGGGCATGCCCCAAAGAAAACAGCTCTTTTGCCTGTAAAAAAAACATACAATACCCCCCAACATTACAACCCACCACCACATACCCCTAATCTAACCCACCCAAACCCCCCTTAAAAAACCTAACACTAATCCCCTGAAGATCTTCCTACCTTATGAGTGACACTCTATAATTTGCGCATAATATCAGGTTTTAATAGTTGTGTGAGTAAAAAAAGTGTCACAAAACACATCAAAAATACATTTAAAAGTACTAATAAGAGGGGCGGAGCCTGACCGAGGGAAGAGATGCTGGTGTAAACCTTGAGCTCTGTGCAACAACAAGTTACAAACGGCATACTACTCTACCAGATGACCTAAAGAAACATAATACCCCTAGAGGAACTGACCTGAGGAGGAAGTGTCACAGAAAACAGCTGAACAAACGCCGTAATTTAACAGATGACTCCTATAATCTAACTACGTCATGTGAAACGCAGCTATAAGGCCCCACACCCGACTAGACACTTAATGATTAGGCATCCTCCATCTGAAGCCTACCGAGAGCTAGAAGGATAAAATCCGGACAATAGCATTATCGCAATGAAGCAACCCTCCTCTTCTGTAATCAATCGGACAGAACTGGATGCTAGGTAGGCCACAAGCAGGCATCGCTTCACAACACACACGATGCAAGCAGGAATATAATGGCTTAGTAAGGGCACCATTATCCTCTTCCCTTAACAATAAACCAAATAAATACATACCCTACTCACCCCGGATAACAGAAAACTTAGTTGACAATATACTAAGCTGCTTCATATATACACTTTGGGGTAGAAGACCCAGTGAAGGGAAAGCAACAGGAAACAGTTTGGTCCAAATCCTACTCCTGTCCACACTGTAATACACTTGTAAATAAATCTTGGACTCTCCCCATATCACTTAAACAGAAGGTGTATCTCATATACAAGTCCTTAAATAATTATATTCAAAGGACACTTCTTCTTACAGAGGTTCCACTTTGTGTAAGCTGAATTGCACTCAAGAAGCTCACAGTCTAAGAAATGTCTGTTAGAAAATCTGCAAAAGAAGATAAATCTTCCAAAACATCCACTATGTCAACTTTTTTTAAAACCTCACAACCAAGCAAACTTGCAAACATGTCCATTGTGGATGCTGAGGGAGAAGAAGAATGAGACTCTGGAACATTACAATTGGAAGATGATGAGACACCTGTGACAAAAGCTTATTTAGGCTTACTAGTCTCCAAACAGGATATTTCTGCTTTGAAATATTGTGGGATAAGATAGACTCTATGCATACAGCAGTAACAAATAGCCTATCTGAAATCAAATGTGATATAACAGACTTGGAAAGCAGAATCGAGACTCTGGAAGAACACAAAGAAACACTAACAGAAAATCTTAATGTGGTCTCTCAAGCTGTCACCTCCCAACAGCAGCTCCTCTCAGATATGGAAGAGAAACTGGCAGATTTGGAGAATAGGAGCAGTAGGAACAACATCAGACTTAAAGGAGTTTCAGAAGCTATATCTAATAAAGATCTACATACCTATATATCTAATGTCTTCAGTCAAATAACAGGGGCTGTGGCAGATTATATATTTAGCATTGAAAGAGCCCACTGGGCTCTAAAAGCCAGACCTAAAGAGGAGCTACCCACTAGAGATGTAGTGATTAAGTTGACTTTCTTCCCGGACAAAGAAAAGATCCTACAAGCTGCAAGAAAGAATCCTACTTTTAAAGTGAATGTAAATTTTGATGCTAAAGTGCCAGGTTTTTAAAACTTAGATCAAAAACAGGGGCACTTTAATTCATCAAAATTTACATTTCACTCCTGTTGTGAAAAAAAAACTTACCTTTTAATCTTCACAGCAGCTCCAGTTTCCTCCGGTCTCACAAGCCATTTCTGATGTCAGAAATGATTGATAGGTCATCCTCCAATCACAGCTTCCCCCCGGGGGAATCAGTGTCTGATTCAACGCTGTAATTGGAGGAAGCCGGATGCCTCATTTTTTAACAGGAGTGAAATGTAAATTTTGATGAATTAAAGTGCCCCTGTTTTTAATCGAAGTTTTAAAAACCGGGCACTTTAGCATCAAAATTTACATTCACTTTAAGTTCCAGGGGCAGAGGCGTAACTAGTAACCACAGGGCCCAGGTGCAAGAATCTAAGAAGGCCCCCACCCAAAAAAAAAAGTGAATTTGATACATATCTTTTTTTTTTTTTTACATTTAACACAGAAAAAAAATGTGAATCAGATTACATGTCTACAAAAGGAGGTACCCTGTGCCCACAGTCTGTGAGATGGTCTGACCCTCTATTACTGTATATAGTGACACTGTTTAACCCACCAGTACTGTATATAGTGAGTCAGTGACACAGTCTGTAATCTGACGGTGAGATGGCTGGCCTGACCCTACCTGCCCCAGTACTTTATAAAGTGACCACAGTAGTCTGTGACATGGTCCAGCCCCCCCATACTGTATATAGTGGTACTGTATAGTGACACTGTTTACCCCCCTGCCCCCCATGCTGTAGTAACAAGGTCTGTAATTTGCTGGTTCCACAAACATACACACACACACACACACATACATGCATAATACACACACAGTCACATACATACATACATACATACACACACACATACATACATACACACATACACACACATAAACACCAATGGGTAAAACAGAAAGACTAACCCCTGTAGTCAGAGACACTAGTGAAGCATCATGTCACACTCACATGATATCAGTGCAGGCAATGGCAGGTCAACATTTTTTATTATAAAAAAAATATTTTTTATTTTTTTTATTTTTTTTCAGCTGGGTCCCCACCCTTGGGGGCCTAGTCACAATTGCGGCCTCTGCACCCCCTGTAGTTTCTCCCCTGTCCAGGGGAATATAATTCAATTCTACCAGGATCTAAGCCTAAGAACACTTCAACGCAGAAATTCTATGAGACCCTTAACAGCAATGCTGCGAAAACAGCAAATCCAATACAAATGGGGCTTCCTATTTGTGCTTCACATAATGAAGTATTCCAAGATGATCACCATTAGAAAGGTGGAAGACATCCAAGAAGCCTGCAAACTCCTAGGCCTAGAGAACCCACCATTACCACCTTTAAACTCCCCTACCTCATCTTCTGAACCTCCAAAACAGCTGCAGAACCCTACAAAGTGGACCAAGATTAAGGGAAAACTGCAAAAAAAATTGAGATACAAGGCATGTGAGACACATGGAACAAATAAGTAAAAATGTTATCAAGTGGAACAGAACTCTCACCCAGCTACCCTGGCTGATTCTCACCCAAAGTCTGTATCCTTTACTGATTTTTGACTCAGGGACTTTCCAGCTAGTACTTTTGCCCAAGCAGCAATTTATTTCCCCATTGATAACGTACCCTCCAAAACCAATGAAGCAATGCATTTAATATTAGATTTCTTTTTTTTTTATTACTAATTTTTATCTATATTTCATGTTAATTGTTGTTGTTGCATCACCCCCACTAGTTAGATGCAATCTAATATGTTCATTAGGTATCCTGTTTTATGGGATACCACTTGTTTGTATTTGTTTATTACACAAATTGTTTTTTCATGTTCACTATTTATCTTGTTTAACATTGGCAAGACTACTAGAATCCCTTGCATAGACTTCAAAGCTGCATTTAGCAGACTAAAAGCGAGAATTCCTTACATAATATTAAAAACAACTTACTCTGAGTTCAGACACAATATTTTTTTTTTTTTTTTATTATTATTATTTTTTCTTCTTTTGAAATGGCTTTATTAGGTTATTCAAAAAGCAGTACAGAGCCAACTAAAATACAAGAAAAACATATCTAACAATGTCATACAGGGAATGTTCATTACAGTTCCATTTGCACTCATATCCTAGGGAATCAACATCCAATAAAGCTTTTTAGTCCAGTCTCTTATAGAAATAGTGTTTATAAAAGCAGGGTAATCCGTATATATATGTTATATTTTCTCATTGCAGTGCTTATACTCAGTGTCTAATAATTCCCTTTAAATTATTTCCCATATGACAATCTGAGAACTCCCGTGCTTATTACATAACAACATAACCATCATTATTCAACATTCTCGGGTGTTATAACATACACCCCAGTGAAACTTTAATTTTGTCGTGCACCAAAACTATCAATGCATGACAGCGAAAATTAAAGAGAGAAAGCAAGGTCTAAGGATAAGAGAACAATATAGAAGAAGAGGAGGAGAAAAGAGAGGGAAGGAAGAAGAGAAAAAAGAAAAAAGAAAAAAAAAAGGAAGGGGGGGGGGGAGGGGACACACCGGGCCTTTCCATCTTTAGTCTGGAAAAATTATGGGATATAGAACCTCACACATGTCGGGGCCTCCAATATTCCAGCATATATTCATGAATATCTATCTTGTCATCCCTTAAGTATCTGTATCTTTCCAGCGACAGATATCTATCTACCTGATTCTCCCAGTCTGAGATCTGTGGTACATTAGCAGATTTCCAGTTTTTAGGGATAAGAGACTTGGCCGCGTTAAGCATAATATATAGCAGGTATTTTTGGGGGTTTCTATCAATTTAGGCAAATCATGGAATAACAAGAGGGTAGATCTTCTATTTAATTTTAGATTTAGTTTAGAATCCATGATGTCTAATATAGACTTCCAGAATGGCTTTATCAGATCGCAGGACCACCAAATATGGAGAACCGTGCCGGAATCCCCACATCCCCTCCAACACCTCCCATCCGACTTCTTGTAAATTTTTCTAATTCTTATAGGTGTTAGGTACCAGCGTGATAAGTATTTATAATTGGTTTCCAGGGTCCTGGCAGATATAGATGCCTTATTGTGATTGCTAAATATTTTCTGCCACTCTGTTTCAGAGAGAGTCTGGTCCATTTCGAGGTTCCACTGTCTTATAAATGTAGGTGTAGCGGTCTCTTTGTGAGATGTCAAAAGTCTATACATGATCGAGATCAAATGTTTCGGAGACTGGGGCAGTAAGCAGATTGTTTCCAGTAGCAGACACAATATTTTTATAGCCTTTACCATTTTTCCCTCGTGATTCCTAAACTACATATAATCTCCTAATGTCAGGGGATTGAATATAGATTCCAAACAAAGAATAGATATGACTTAATACACCACACTACATGCAAAAAAAGCTCAAATCCCTAAATACTGGGCCAAAAAATTCACTTCACATTATCATTCTACAGCCAATACAAAAAAAAGGGTGTTTCTATTATTATTCCCTCCTCGGTTAACTTCATCCATGAATCCACAATCTCAGATCTTGAAGATAGATATTTAATTATCAAAGGCCAAATCCAGAACTCAGATGTAATCCTCTGCAACCTTTATGCACCCAATGACAACCAACACAAATTCTTTGCACACATATCACAACTTCTAATTCAGTTGTCACAAACCAAAATCATATTAGCAGGAGACTTCAATATCAGCATGTCCCCAATCAAACCCAAATCTAACAGCTCCTTATCTAATAGAAATAAACGCCATAACCAAACAGTTAAAACAATCCAAGACTCCTTAGTCTCGCACTCTTTGATAGAAACATGGCACACATTAAATGGCGAAACCAATGACACTACATTTTACTCATCCCCCCCATAAATCTTACATTAGATTAGATTATATTTATATTAGCCAGGTTTTACAACCAGTGTTAGATTCCTCTTCTATCCACATATGTGTGTGGTCAGATCATTCTCTCCAACTTGATGGGATTCAGGACCACTTGAGACTCAGAACTTGGACATATGACCCAACATACCTAAAAGATCCCCTAACTCATAATAAAACACACCAACAATTAACAGAGTACTGGCACATCAATACAAATTCCACATCCAACCAGATTCATACCTGGGCGGCACACAAAGCGGTAATGAGAGGAATTCTTATTCTGGGTAAAGCTCACCATTCCAAACAACATAATTTACGCTTAGCACAACTTCACAAAGAAATAGAACATTTGGAATGACAACACAAACTAACCTGACAGACATCAATATCACAGACACTTCAATCAGAAGTTTCAAAAGAAACTCGTTGGCTGAACTCTTAAACTCACAAGTCACTAGAGCAATACAAAGACTAAAGTCACAATACTATATATACGCCAATAAGCCCAATAAATGTATGGCACATAAAGTAAGAGAAAGATCCAGAGCTTCTGCTATTTCTGTAACTGAAAAAAGGATGGTACCCTGACTACTCATCCACAAAAAATTGTGGACACATTTGCAGATTATTATGGGACGCTATATGATGGCAGAGTAAATCACACACTTGACATAGAAAATCTCACTAATACTTTTTTTTGCAGACACCTCATTAAACATTCTATCTGAGGATAACAGAGAGACCCTCAATGCCCCCATTTCTACTACAGAAGCTATTTCAGCCATTAGGGAACTTAAACCGGGTAAAGCGATGGGCCCAGGCGGCTTCTCAGGGTAGTATTAAAAGCTATTCCAAAACACCTCAATTCCTCATTTAACTAAATTCTGTAACCATATTATGGAGGGTCACACCATTCCCCAGGATTTGCTTCAAGCTAAAATTGTGGTTATACCTAAACCTGGTAAAGACTCCAGAAAAAGCTCCAACTACTGTCCTATCTCACTCATTAACCAGGACATTCAAATATTTACTAAAATTCTTGGCAACCATCTAAAGCAGATATTACCTTCTCTGGTCCACCCAGACCAGGTGGGTTTCATTAAAGATAGAGAAGCACCCAACAATATTAGACATATGGTCAATATCATGCATTACCTGAATGAGTCGAATAAGCCTTCTCTGCTCCTTTTACTGGACGTAGAGAAGGCGTTTGATAGAACTGACTGGAAATATATGCTATTGACACTTCAACATATGGGATTCGACTGTTCTTTCATTACAGCCCTTAAATCAATCTACTCTACTCTGAAAGCTAAGGTATACTCAGCAGGATATGTCTAAACATTTCCTAATTCTGAATGGTACAAGACAGGGATGCCCACTCTCGCCCTTTTATTCGTCCTGTGTATTAAACCCCTAGCAGCTAACATTAGAATAAACCCAGACATTTCAGGCATTAAAATCTGACACACCAAATATAAATTGTCTCAATTTGCAGATGATATATTACTGACTATTACCAAACCACTCATCTCTCTACCTAATTTATATAAAGTGTTGGAAAAATTATCCACCATTTCAGGATTCTGGATAAATTAAGATAAATCTGAAGTCCTACCCATTGCCCCCACATACTCAAAAGCTAATAGAATTACATTTTGATTTTAAGTGGGTTAAACACAGATCCACCTCACCACTTAATTTCCCAGACTCTACAAATATAAATATATATTCCACTTTTTAAAACCTTAAGGAGAGATATACAAAACTGGAAAACATATACATTTTCCTGGTTAGGCCTCTTAGCGGCAGTCAAAATTAATATATTACCCCACTTATTGTACTTATTTAGAGCACTAACTATCAAAATTATAACTTCAGACCTGGCTACCTTACAGTCTGAATTACTCTCATTCATTAGAGGCAAAAAGGTGGTCAGAATCTTAAACATGATAGTGACTCAACATAAGACAGTGGGAGGAGTGGGGGCCCCTAAACTTCTTGACTATTATGAAGCTGCCAGATTAGCCCAAGACTCGATGATACATAGATCTCCCAGGTAGGCTATCTGGATATCGTTGAATCAGCTTTAGGGGGATGGGAATCTCCGGACGCTTTACTATGGGACAATCAGCTCCTTACCACACCCACTAAACTGTATAGACCTCCTACAGTGGAGCTTACACTACATATCTGGACGAATTTGGCAAAAAAAGGAAACTTTTACCGATCACTCTTTCCTAATGCCGATGAGATACTTACTATTTGGGGATTCTCGAAAACAGGTGAACGAATGGAAAAACAAAGGTCTCTACAGGGTAGCGGACCTATTAGAGAATAAAATAATGTTAACATTCTCCCAACTACAACTTAAGTTAGAACCCCTCAAGATCCATTGTTACTTATACCTCCAACTGAATTCCTCCCTACATAAATTTCTCAAACTTACACCCTTCCACATGAATACAGTTTTTTGCAACTCATACTATAGATCGAAACAGACTCTGAGACCCTTTTATCAAGCTCCCTTATGGAGCTTGTGAGCCTGTATTTCTGGCGAGTCTTGAGACTCGCCAGAAACACAAGTTATGGTGCAGCGGTCTAAAGACCACTGCTCCATAACCCTGTCTGCCTGCTCTGATGAGACAGACAGGAATCACCACAATTCAACCGAATCTAATATGATTGGGTTGATTGACACCTCCCTGCTGGCGGCCGCGAATCTGCAGGGGGCGGCGTTGTACCAGCAGCTCTTGTGAGCTGCTGGTACAATGCTGAATACGGAGAGCGTATTGCTCTCCGCATTCAGTGATGTCTGTAGGACCTGATCCGCACTGTCGGATCAGGTCCGATAGACACTTGATAATTCGGCCTCCATATTTAGACTTTATATAGCTTTGCAAACCACACCGAACAACTCCAAGACCTCGATCATGGTTAACTGGTAAGGTAAGTCGCAAAAACTGTCAATTTATTCGGTCAAAAGCTTTTTCAGCATCCATTGCTAAGACTACTGTTGGGAAACCCTCTTTCTTTATAAATTCCAAGTATACACAATTAGAGTGCGCTAGACAGCTCTACCTATATTCTAATAACACTATATTTGATAGCAAAAGGAGTACAGCAAAAATAATGTCCTCTTGCAAACAAAAAAATAAAATCAAAACAAATTAAATTTATCTAAACACTATTAAATTTTATTACACAAATAAAAACACTCATATATAAGGTGCACCTTATTTCATATAAACTATAAGTCAAATATTTAAAATCTTATAAATTGATAAAAGCTCTCAAGATCCAAAGATATCTCTCCAATACTTCTTACTCAGTATTTAGTTGTATTGGCTTTGTTGCAAAAGTTTATACTGAGAAACTTATGTATCAAAATTGATTGTCAGTAAAATGTCCTCAGTATTCAATGTATCGTTTATACTGGTAGGTGACTCTTCAGTGAAAACAACACCATAGGAAATAAACTTTTAAAGTTGTCAGTTTCTTACTGTGGGGTACCCCTTTTGGTAGCAATTACTGTTATATTCAGGGTCAAGTAGTTGTTAGCGATCTATCCTCTATTAGCATATATGTGTAAACAAGTTTTTGGTCTTTTAATCCCAAATGGAAAGTTTTAACATCACTCACCAGAATCCGAAAGGCTTACGATATTGTTACCTTTCCCCGGATCAGCTTTCTCCTTGCGGCAGTGTATGGCGTTTCAGGGTCGGCCGTTACTTTAGCCTTGACGTGTATACCCTCACGTGACCTCTTAACCGCACCAATAGCCTTACCAGGTTGCCGGTGTTAATGATTTCAAAAAACCTTTGTATAGTTCTTTTTCCACGGTGCTACCAGGAGCACAAAATATTTGTTATTAAAGTGTCCGCTTGTTCTTATTGTAGAAATCCCACATAAGATGCTATACACAGAAGTGAGCAGGAGAAAGTTCCGTTACCGAAGCTGGCCAGCCCAACGGATCTTATTCAATACCATCTACGCGTTTCAGCAGAAATGCCTTTGTCAAGATAAACTGCATCCTGTCAGGGAGTCTTTTATGCCGGAATTCTTAAAGGGAAAGTTTTTTCACTCTCTTAAAGGGACCACTCATTTCTTTTAGTTTTAAGTTTCTTACTTGTATTTGTCCTCGGAGGTTATAATGAATACATCTTTTTGGAGGAGATATCTTAATAGTGGGGTATCGGTTATAATATATATATATATATATACAAATATGTAAAATAACTAAAAAAGTTCTATCATAAAATAAAAATATATTATTTAATGCATGTTGATATTTGCAGTTTTCATGAGTGTTATAGTAAGATTATTTAATACAATTAAAATACTAGGTAAAGAGATTTAAAAAATCCCCCTGGAAGGCCTATAATTTCTGGGATTGAATCTATTTCATCAAATTTATCAGAATACGTGGATAATTATCTTCAAGACTATGTAACTTGTCTCCCATCTTATTTAAAAGACTCTACTGAGCTATTAAAAATTGTAAAAAATATAAAGTGGGAGAAAGATTTTATCCTTGTAACTTGTGATGTGTGCTCGTTATACACTAATATCAGACACCATTTAGGCCTTCAGGCAGTAGAATACTTTCTAAATAAAAGAAGTGATATGCCCTTGGAACAAATACAATTTTTACTGGATAGTATTTCATTTATTTTAAATAATAACTATTTCAATTTTAATAATCAATTTTATTTACAAATAAAGGGAACGGTGATGGGCACCAAGTTCGGCCCCAGTTATGCAAATCTTTTTATGGGATACCTGGAAGAGAAATTAATACATGGATCCCATTAGGAGGCGAACTTGGTGCTCTATCGTCGTTTCATAGATGATATTATCTTAATTTGGAATGGTGACAGAGAAATTTTAGATATGTTCTTTGAAGATTTTAATACTAATGATTTTGATATTAATTTAACTTATGAAATTAGTACCAATGAAATTAGCTTTTTAGATATAGATATAGAAATACAAAATAACAAGATCATTACAAAAACTCATTTTAAAAAGGTGGATTCAAATGGTTATATTCATAACACTAGCTGCCACTACAAAAAATGGCAGCAAAAAATCAATTCTTACGAATCAAGAAAAATTGTACCAGACAAGAGGACTTTGAAAAACAAGCTATATATTTGGAAAATAAATTTAAAAAGAGAGGCTATAAAGAGAAACTTATAAATGAAGCCAAAACAGAGGTTAGAGAAAAAACACAACATGAGTTATTACAGTATAGAAGGAAGAAAGATCAGAATGAGGAATTTTTAAATATACCATTTATTACAGATTACAATATTAATCACAGTAAATTAAGAGGAGTTTTAAACAAGTACTGGCACTTACTTCAAAGAGACCCCTATATTGGTGAGGTCTTAACAGATAAACCAAGAATAGTGTTTAAGAAAACAAGAAACTTGAAAAATATTCTGGCACCCAGCACTTTCAAACCCCCTAAAATGAACCCCTCAGATGTAGACTTAAAAGGACAGAAAATAGAAGGATTTTTTCCATGCTTATCTTGTAAAGCATGTAAATACAGTAACAAAAAACAAGTGTAAAATCAACTGTTACTCAAAAAGATTTTAAAATCAGAGATATAATAAAATGTTCCGACAAAAATGTAGTATATTTAATTGAATGTCCTTGTCATAAGCAGTACTTGGGGGAAACCTCACGCATGTTGAGGGACATAATTAGAGAGCACATCCTAAATATTGAGCATGGATATGAGAAACATCTGCTCTCTAAACATTTTAAAGAAAAACACAATCAAAACCCAAAAGGCTTAAAATACTGGGGCTTGAAGAAAATCAAACCAGACTGGCGTGGGGGAAATATAAATAAAAAACTCTTAAGAACAGAAGCTGAATTAATTTTTAATTTTAAAACCCTGACCCCCTTAGGCCTCAGTGCAGAGCTAGATCTTAATCCTTTTTTATAAATTATAGTCCTTTTATGTACCCCCTTTTTTATGATCCTTTTTATGATCCTTTTATAGATTTATCTAGACTATATGTTTTTAATTAAAGATATTTTATAAAGTTTTATCATAGTTATTTATCGTTATGTGAATCTTATATTGTGAGAATTCCCTATTGTAGAAATCTCCAATATTCTGTCCTCAATGTTTTTTTGTAGAACCAATAGAATGTCAAGGGTAATTAATTAAATAAAATTGAAATAAATTGGAGGCTTAAAATAGTCGGTATACAGACGTAAAATATTTAAAAATTCTGATTTATTTAAATTATTAGTTAAAATACTTATTAATTTAGAATTTATGGATAACTTTTAATGTTATCTATATTTATATATATTTATAATTGAAAACTCATGGTTGTATTTTAGAAATCTCTTTACCTAGTATTTTAATTGTATTAAATAATCTTACTAGAGCACTCATGAAAACTGCAAATATCAACATGCATGAAATAATATATTTTTATTTTATGATAGAACTTTTTTAGTTATTTTACATATTTGTATATATATATTATAACTGATACCCCACTATTAAGATATCTCCTCCAAAAAGATGTATTCATTATAACCTCCGAGGACAAATACAAGTAAGAAACTTAAAACTAAAAGAAATGAGTGGTCCCTTTAAGAGAGTGAAAAAACTTTCCCTTTAAAAATTCCGGCATAAAAGACTCCCTGACAGGATGCAGTTTATCTTGACAAAGGCATTTCTGCTGAAACGCGTAGATGGTATTGGATAAGATCCGTTGGGCTGGCCAGCTTCGGTAATGGAACTTTCTCCTGCTCACTTCTGTGTATAGCATCTTATATGGGAGACGGATTTCTACAATAAGAACAAGCGGACACCTTAATAACAAATATTTTGTGCTCCTGGTAGCACTGTGGAAAAAGAACTATACAAAGGTTTTTTGAAATCATTAACACCGGCAACCTGGTAAGGCTATTGGTGCGGCTAAGAGGTCACGTGAGGGTATACACGTCAAGGCTAAAGTAACGGCCGACCCTGAAACGCCATACACTGCCGCAAGGAGAAAGCTGATCTGGGGAAAGGTAACATTATCGTAAGCCTTTCGGATTCTGGTGAGTGATGTTAAAACTATCCATTTGGGATTAAAAGACCAAAAACTTGTTTACACATATATGCTAATAGAGGATATATCGCTAACAACTACTTGACCCTGAATATAACAGTAATTGCTACCAAAAGGGGTACCCCACAGTAAGAAACTGACAACTTTAAAAGTTTATTTCCTATGGTGTTGTTTTCACTGAAGAGTCACCTACCAGTATAAACGATACATTGAATACTGAGGACATTTTACTGACAATCAATTTTGATACATAAGTTTCTCAGTATAAACTTTTGCAACAAAGCCAATACAACTAAATACTGAGTAAGAAGTATTGGAGAGATATCTTTGGATCTTGAGAGTTTTTATCAATTTATAAGATTTTAAATATTTGACTTATAGTTTATATGAAATAAGGTGCACCTTATATATGAGTGTTTTTATTTGTGTAATAAAATTTAATAGTGTTTAGATAAATTGAATTTGTTTTGATTTTATTTTTTTGTTTGCAAGAGAACATTATTTCTTTCATGCAATTAGCAAGAGTCCATGAGCTAGTGACGTATGGGATATACATTCCTACCAGGAGGGGCAAAGTTTCCCAAACCTCAAAATGCCTATAAATACACCCCTCACCACACCCACAAATCAGTTTTACAAACTTTGCCTCCTATGGAGGTGGTGAAGTAAGTTTGTGCTAGATTCTACGTTGATATGCGCTCCGCAGAAGGTTGTACCCGGTTTTCCTCTCAGCGTGCAGTGAATGTCAGAGGGATGTGAGGAGAGTATTGCCTGTTTGAATTCAATGATCTCCTTCTACGGGGTCTATTTCATAGGTTCTCTGTTATCGGTCGTAGAGATTTATCTCTTACCTCCCTTTTCAGATCGACGATATACTCTTATATACCATTACCTCTACTGATTCTCGTTTCAGTACTGGTTTGGCTTTCTACTACATGTAGATGAGTGTCCTGGGGTAAGTAAGTCTTATTTTCTGTGACACTCTAAGCTATGGTTGGGCACTTTTGTATAAAGTTCTAAATATATGTATTCAAACATTTATTTGCCTTAACTCAGGATGTTCAACGTTCCTTATTTCAGACAGTCAGTTTCATATTTGAGATAATGCATTTCAATAAATCAATTTTTTTCTTACCTTAAAATTTTACTTTTTTCCTGTGGGCTGTTAGGCTCGCGGGGGCTGAAAATGCTTCATTTTATTGCGTCATTCTTGGCGCTGACTTTTTTGGCGCAAAAAGTTTTTTCTGTTTCCGGCGTCATACGTGTCGCCGGAAGTTGCGTCATTTTTGACGTTTTTTTTTGCGCCAAAAGTGTCGGCGTTCCGGATGTGGCGTCACTTTTGTCTCCACATTATTTAAGTCTCATTTTTTTTTGCTTCTGGTTGCTAGAAGCTTGTTCACTGGCATTTTTTCCCATTCCTGAAACTGTCATTTAAGGAATTTGATCAATTTTGCTTTATATGTTGTTTTTTCTATTACATATTGCAAGATGTCCCAGATTGACACTGAGTTAGAAGATACTTCTGGTAAAAACGTTGCCTGGTGCTGGATCTACCAAAGTTAAGTGTATCTGTTGTAAACTTATGGTATCTGTTCCTCCAGCTGTTGTTTGTAATGAATGTCATGACAAACTTGTTAATGCAGATAATATTTCCTTTAGTAATGTTACATTACCTGTTGTGGTTCCATCAACATCTAATACTCAGAGTGTTCCTGTTAACATAAGAGATTTTGTTTCTAAATCTATTAAGAAGGCTATGGGGCCCATTTATCAAAGGGCTTGCGGACCTGATCCGACACTGCGGATCAGGTCCGCAAGACCTCGCTAAATGCGGAGAGCAATACGCTCTCCACATTTAACATTGCACCAGCAGCTCACAAGAGCTGCTGGTGCAACGCCGCCCCCTGCTGACTCGCGGCCAATCGGCCGCCAGCAGGGAGCTGTCAATCAACCCGATCGTATTCGATCGGGTTGATTTCCGGCGGTTCCTGTCCGCCTGCTCAGAGCAGGCGGACAGGGTTATGAAGCAGCGGTCTTTAGACCGCTGCTTCATAACTTGTGTTTCTGGCGAGTCTGAAGACTCGCCAGAAACACGGCCTGTATGTCTGTTATTCCCCCTTCTAGTAAACGCAAAAGGTCTTTTAAAACTTCTCATTTTTCAGATGAATTTTTAAATGAACATCATCATTCTGATTCTGATAGCGGTTCCTCTGGTTCAGAGGATTCTGTCTCAGAGGTTGATGCTGATAAATCTTCATATTTATTCAAAATGGAATTTATTCATTCTTTACTTAAAGAGGTTTTAATTGCTTTAGAAATAGAGGATTCTGGTCCTCTTGATACTAAATCTAAACGTTTAAATAAGGTTTTTAAATCTCCTGTAGTTATTCCAGAAGTTTTTCCTGTCCCTGATGCTATTTCTGAAGTAATCTCCAGGGAATGGAATAATTTGGGTAATTAATTTACTCCTTCTAAACGTTTTAAGAAATTATATCCTGTGCCATCTGACAGATTAGAATTTTGGGACAAAATCCCTAAGGTTGATGGGGCTGTCTCTACTCTTCCTAAACGTACTACTAATCCTACGGCAGATAGTACTTCCTTTAAGGATCCTTTAGATAGGAAGATTGAATCCTTTCTAAGAAAAGCTTACTTATGTTCAGGTAATCTTCTTAGACCTGCTATATCTTTAGCGGATGTTGCTGCAGCTTCAACTTTGTGGTTAGAAGTTTTAGCGCAACAAGTAACAGATCATAACTCTCATAGCATTGTTAATCTTCTTCAACATGCTAATAACTTTATTTGTGATGCCATCTTTGATATCATTAGAGTTGATGTCAGGTATATGTCTCTAGCTATTTTAGCTAGAAGAGCTTTATGGCTTAAAACTTGGAATGCTGATATGTCTTCTAAGTCAACTTTGCTTTCCCTTTCTTTCCAGGGTAATAAATTATTTGGTTCTCAGTTGGATTCTATTATCTCAACTGTCACTGGAGGGAAAGCAACTTTTTTACCACAGGATAAAAAATCTAAAGGTAAATTTAGGTCTAATAATCGTTTTCGTTCCTTTCGTCACAATAAGGAACAAAAGCCTGATCCTTCGCCCTCAGGAGTGGTATCAGTTTGGAAACCATCTCCAGTCTGGAATAAGTCCAAGCCTTTTAGAAAACCAAAAACAGCTCCCAAGTCCACATGAAGGTGCGGCCCTCATTCCAGCTCAGCTGGTAGGGGGCAGATTACGTTTTTTCAAACAAATTTGGATCAATTCAATTCACAATCTTTGGATTCAAAACATTGTTTCAGAAGGGTACAGAATTGGCTTCAAGATAAGGCCTCCTGCAAAGAGATTTTTTCTTTCCCGTGTCCCAGTAAATCCAGCAAAGGCTCAAGCATTTCTGAAATGTGTTTCAGAACTAGAGTTGGCTGGAGTAATTATGCCAGTTCCAGTTCTGGAACAGGGACTGGGGTTTTATTCAAATCTCTTCATTGTACCAAAGAAGGAGAATTCCTTCAGACCAGTTCTGGATCTAAAAATATTGAATCGTTATGTAAGGATACCAACATTCAAAATGGTAACTATAAGGACTATTCTGCCTTTTGTTCAGCAAGGGCATTATATGTCCACTATAGATTTACAGGATGCATATCTGCATATTCCGATTCATCCAGATCTCTATCAGTTTCTGAGATTCTCTTTCCTAGACAAGCATTACCAGTTTGTGGCTCTGCCGTTTGGCCTAGCAACAGCTCCAAGGATTTTTACAAAGGTTCTCGGTGCCCTTCTGTCTGTAATCAGAGAACAGGGTATTGTGGTATTTCCTTATTTGGATGATATCTTGGTACTTGCTCAGTCTTCACATTTAGCAGAATCTCATACGAATCGACTTGTGTTGTTTCTTCAAGTTCATGGTTGGACGATCAATTTACCGAAAAGTTCATTGATTCCTCAAACAAGGGTTACCTTTTTAGGTTTCCAGATAGATTCAGTGTCTATGACTCTGTCTCTGACAGACAAGAGACGTCTAAAATTGATCTCAGCTTGTCGAAACCTTCAATCACAATCATTCCCTTCGGTAGCCTTATGCATGGAAATTCTAGGTCTTATGACTGCTGCATCGGATGCGATCCCCTTTGCTCGTTTTCACATGCGACCTCTTCAGCTCTGTATGCTGAACTAGTGGTGCAGGGATTACACAAAGATATCTCAATTAATATCTTTAAAACCGATTGTATGACACTCTCTGACGTGGTGGACAGATCACCATAGTTTAGTTCAGGGGGCTTCTTTTGTTCTTCCGACCTGGACTGTAATTTCAACAGATGCAAGTCTGACAGGTTGGGGAGCTGTTTGGGGGTCTCTGACAGCACAAGGGGTTTGGGAATCTCAGGAGGTGAGATTACCGATCAATATTTTGGAACTCCGTGCAATTTTCAGAGCTCTTCAGTCTTGGCCTCTTCTAAAGAGAGAATCGTTTATTTGTTTTCAGACAGACAATGTCACAACTGTGGCATACATCAATCATCAAGGAGGGACTCACAGTCCTCTGGCCATGAAAGAAATATCTTGAATTCTGGTATGGGCGGAATCCAGCTCCTGTCTAGTTTCTGCGGTTCATATCCCAGGTATAGACAATTGGGAAGTGGATTATCTCAGTCGCCAAACGTTACATCCGGGCGAATGGTCTCTTCACCCAGAGGTATTTCTTCAGATTGTTCAAATGTGGGGTCTTCCAGAAATAGATCTGATGGCTTCTCATCTAAACAAGAAACTTCCCAGGTATCTGTCCAGATCCAGGGATCCTCAAGCGGAAGCAGTGGATGCGTTGTCACTTCCTTGGAAGTATCATCCTGCCTATATCTTTCCACCTCTAGTTCTTCTTCCAAGAGTAATCTCCAAGATTCTGAAGGAATGCTCGTTTGTTCTGCTGGTGGCTCCAGCATGGCCTCACAGGTTTTGGTATGCAGATCTTGTCTGGATGGCCTCTTGCCAACCGTGGACTCTTCCGTTAAGACCAGACCTTCTGTCACAAGGTCCTTTTTTCCATCAGGATCTCAAATCCTTAAATTTAAAGGTATGGAGATTGAACGCTTGATTCTTAGTCAAAGAGGTTTCTCTGACTCTGTGATTAATACTATGTTACAGGCTCGTAAATCCGTATCTAGGGAGATATATTATAGAGTCTGGAAGACATATTTCTTGGTGTCTTTCTCATCATTTTTACTGGCATTCTTTTAGAATTCCAAGAATTTTACAGTTTCTTCAGGATGGTTTGGATAAAGGTTTGTCTGCAAGTTCCTTGAAAGGACAAATATCTGCTCTTTCTGTTCTTTTTCGAAGAAAGATTGCTAATCTTCCTGATATTCATTGTTTTGTACAAGCTTTGGTTCATATAAAACCTGTCATTAAGTCAATTTCTCCTCCTTGGAGTTTGAATTTGGTTCTGGGGGCTTTTCAAGCTCCTCCGTTTGAACCTATGCATTCTTTGGACATTAAATTACTTTCTTGGAAAGTTTTGTTCCTTTTGGCCATCTCTTCTGCCAGAAGAGTCTCTGAATTATCTGCTCTTTCTTGTGAGTCCCCTTTTCTGATTTTTCATCAGGATAAGGCGGTGTTGCAAACTTCTTTTAAATTTTTACCTAAGGTTGTGAATTCTAACAACATTAGTAGAGAAATTGTGGTTCCTTCATTACGTCCTAATCCTAAGAATTCTAAGGAGAAATCATTGCATTCTTTGGATGTAGTTAGAGCTTTGAAATATTATGTTGAAGCTACTAAGAATTTCTGAAAGACTTCTAGTCTATTTGTTATCTTTTTCGGTTCTAGGAAAGGTCAGAAGGCTTCTGCCATTTCTTTGGCATCTTGGTTGAAATCTTTAATTCATCATGCTTATGTCGAGTCGGGTAAAACTCCGCCTCAAAGGATTACAGCTCATTCTACTAGGTCAGTTTCTACTTCCTGGGCATTTAGGAATGAAACTTCGGTTGATCAGATTTGCAAAGCAGCAACTTGGTCTTCTTTGCATACTTTTACTAAATTCTACCATTTTGATGTGTTTTCTTCTTCTGAAGCAGTTTTTGGTAGAAAAGTACTTCAGGCAGCTGTTTCAGTTTGATTCTTCTGCTTATGATTTCAGTTTTTTTCATTATAAGATTTAAACTTTGTTTTGGGTGTGGATTATTTTCAGCGGAATTGGCTGTCTTTATTTTATCCCTCCCTCTCTAGTGACTCTTGCGTGGAAGATCCACATCTTGGGTAGTCATTATCCCATACGTCACTAGCTCATGGACTCTTGCTAATTACAAGAAAGAAAACATAATTTATGTAAGAACTTACCTGATAAATTCATTTCTTTCATATTAGCAAGAGTCCATGAGGCCCACCCTTTTTGTGGTGGTTATGATTTTTTTGTATAAAGCACAATTATTCCAATTCCTTATTTTTTATGCTTTCGCACTTTTTTCTTATCACCCCACTTCTTGGCTATGCGTTAAACTGATTTGTGGGTGTGGTGAGGGGTGTATTTATAGGCATTTTGAGGTTTGGGAAACTTTGCCCCTCCTGGTAGGAATGTATATCCCATACGTCACTAGCTCATGAACTCTTGCTAATATGAAAGAAATGAATTTATCAGGTAAGTTCTTACATAAATTATGTTTTTTGCTATACTCCTTTTGATATCAAATATAGTGTTATTAGAATATAGGTAGAGCTGTCTAGTGCACTCTAATTGTGTATACTTGTCATTTCTAGTGTGGGTTTTGGGAAACCACACCTTGTAGAGTTGCTTTAATCTACCGTTAAGGGTTTACCTTTTTTGCATTTTATAAATTCCAACATCTGTAATATTTTTTTGGTATTATCGCGGGCTTCTCTCCTGGTATAAAGCCCACTTGAATAAAGTGGATAAGGTATGGTAAAAAGTTATTAATTCTATTAGCTAAGATTTTTCCATCTATTTTTATATCTATGTTTAATAAAGAAATTGGTCTGTAGTTGCTCGGGGACTCCATTGATTTGTCCGGTTTTGGAATAACCGCTATTCTATCTTTTTAGATTATTCTAGCATTTTAGATGGGAAGGGATTGCCTGCATCTACTTTATAAAACAGTGTTAATAAGTGGGGGATAAGTATGTCCTGGAAGGTTTTATAATATTTTGCAGTAAGGGCATCTGGGCCAGGGCTTTTGCCACTTTTTAAATTTCTGATATTATCTATGAATTCTTTTATGGTTATTGGCTGATCTAATAAACCCATTATGTCTGCTGAAAGGCATGGTAATCATGCGGTTTAGATATAATCCTTGCAATGTTTTTTAAAATCTGCAGAGGGAAAATTACCAGGTAAATTATAAAAATCTGTGTAGTAATTGCTAAAGGTTTGGCCAATCTCTTTAATAGTTTTGGTGGTCTTTCCTTCTTTTTTTTTTTTTTTTTTCATGTAAATAGGATTTAAGGTTTTCTCTCTTTAAGGCCCATGCTAGAAGTCTGCCAGATTTTTTACTCTCATTTAAAAACTTCCTTTTTAAATAAAGAGGTGATTTACATGCCTGCTGATTTAGTAGATCTTGAAGTAACTGCCTAGTATCTGACAATTTTTTAGAATATTATTATCCACAGGATATAGTTTATGTAAATTATCTAGTCTCAATAAGTCAAAGGTTAAGGTGTTGCATTTTTCTCTTTTTTGTTTTTTTTAGATATGAATTGTACTTTCTGAAATTCCCTCTAATATAGCACTTATGTGTTTCCCATAATGTAAATGGGGACACATCTGGCGTCTCATTAATAGTGAAAGGAGTGATGTAGAGAGTTTTTGTATAAATATTGTATCTTATAACAAAAAGTCATCCAACCTCCATATGAAGGGTTTATTTGGTTTAGTTGGCCATTTTAATGAGATTATTATTGCTGAGTAGTCTGACCAAGAGGTCTGACTGATATAAGCTTTATTGACAAACTGTAAACCTTTCTGATAGAGAAAAATGTTATCAAGACGTGAGTATGTTTTATTAGGATGTGAAAAAAATGAGTAAATCTCTCTTATTAGTATTAAGGTTTTTCCAAGAATCGTAGGCATGTTTATTTGCAAAAATGGACCAAATAGCCCTAAGTGGAACTGCTGAAATGGAGGTAGATGAATCTAGTTTGGGATTAAAAGGAAAATTCAAATCCCCTCCTAAAATTAACATACCTTGAGCAAAGTCTAGTATTCTATTAAATAGAGTTTTAAAAAAAATGGCATTAGTTTGATTAGGGGCATATATATTGATTAGTGTCACGAGCTCCCATATAGTAAACCCTTTATAGCTAAGTATCTACCTTCCTTTTTTTATCTATCTGATGTAACACAAATGGAATCCCTTTTTTGAAGATATACTAGATCCTCTCTGTTGTTAAAATAACTATAATAATAAGTATTAAAGTTAGTATCAAGATATTTGGGTCTGAAATGCATCTCTTGTATCATCAAAATACCAGCCCCCTTACACTTAAAATCTAAGAAAGCTTGTCTTCTCTTTTGGGGTACATTAAAACCCTTTACATGTTGTATAATTAAATGATGTTCATGGGTGTATGCCATGTTCTAAATCGAAATGACAAATATTTGGTCTTTATTGCAGAAGATGTCTATAATAATACAATATTGAGTAGAGGGAAAACATAAACAGCGTTAGCGTATATCTACAATAATCATATATCACATTGTTCAACATGAGTTATCTATCCAAATAACTAACAAAAAATATAGTTTAAACCCTTTAAAAATAAAAAATAATACCTTTGTGAAGAAAACAGAAATGCATCTCCTAATAAGATGGGGGAGGGGAAAGTAAGGTCCATGGAGACCAATTTCTGTGTAAATTTGATCAAAAGTTGAAATTATAAATATTATAATTGCTCTGCTATAATGTCCTTACTTCTAATTAACTGATTATTATGTTACACAAAATGTAGCTTTCCATATTATCTAGCATCTGCGGTAAATCTCACAACTCTCATCTAACAATTTCTAATCTGTCATACCTTTTCTTTACTAAATTAGGAAGCTATAAAAAGAAGAAAAAATAAAACATTGAGTGTACTTTAGAATAATCTTCTGTTGAGCCACGTTACCTAATGTCATTTACCTTTTAGATAGTCTTGTCTTTCTTTGATTAACACATTATTAAATTACACAGAATGTAGCTTTCCACATTGTCAAATATCTGCAATAGATCTCATCACAACAGTTTATATCTTATCTAAAAGTTTCTAATCTGTCCTATCTTTTCTATAGTAAATTAAATAGCTATAAAGAGAAAAAAAAAGAATGAAACGGAAAAATAAGCCATTAAATGTACCTTAAAATAATCTTCTGTTAGGCAATGTTAAATAATGTAATTTATTTTTTAAAGAGTCTTGTCTTTCTTTAATGGAAGTGTCTCTAGAGTTGGAGCTTCCAAAAGGGAATTCTTCTTTTTCATAGGAACTAGTTTCAACTTTCCTTGTGCATTCCCCATAGTAGGTCTTGTGGTAACTGTGTCTGTAGGCTGTAAGTAATCTGGAAGTGTTGGCGGGTCCAGCTCCAGTAATCTGCAGAAGTCTGATATTTCTGATGGTTTGGAGCACTTGATTCTCTTGTTGTTGTGTATGACCGAGAGATGGAAAGGAAAGCCCCACCGGTAATTTATTTTTTTCGATCGTAACAAGGTGGTAAGAGGGGCAAGATCCTTTCTTCTCTGGAGGGTTCTTGGAGATAGCACTGCAAATTGCAGTACTAAACCTCTCAATTTAATCGGCTGATTCCTTCTTGAAACCATCATTATATCTTCTTTCTCTGAGAAGCTTTTGAATTTAATTAATTTATCTCTTGGTGGAGCAGTGTCAGGAAGCCTTTGTCTCAAAGCGTGATGCGCTCTATTCCATTCTATATTCACTGATGAAAAGTCTCCCAGTATATATGCAAAGAGGGCTGGTAGATAGGTCGGGAATTCTGTTGGAGATACTGCTTCAGTAACTTCCCTAATCTTGATATTTTCTCTCCTGCTCCTATTCTCCAAATATTCCACTTTGTCCTTCAGAGTAGAGATTAAATCTGTTTGCCGTTCCAAACCCGTTTGAATCTTCGTTAATTCCTCTTTTGTAGCTGATTCATTATCCTCAAGAGCTTCCACTCTAAAGCCCAAAGTATAGATATCTTGGCGGAGATCAGCTAGCTCTTCTCTAATACAGGATCTGAGTATATCTGTGAGATCCTTGGTGGAAGCTAAAAGGGGTAAGGGGGTTTGTAGTTGCCTGAGTAATATCCGCTAATTCCCCCATAGAGGTACCCTATGTATATGTCCCTACTGGTAGACAAGTGCAGAGAATAGACAAATAAAGGTAATTTACCAACTATAGCACACTCTTTTTACTATTAACTGTTAACAAGTATTTACTAGTGGAGTGTTAGTGTTAGTAGTGACAGATGTAGTGTTAATAGATACTGCTCACACATTACTTTCTCAAGCCCCCTTATTCTCTGTTAGCCTAGGCCCTTCTTGTTATATTATATTATAGTTATTATTTTATTCTCTGAAGTATCACACTGTGTTGAACCAACATACTGATTTACTTAGGGATATATATGGTTTATTGGCAGCAAGGTTTATTTGTTGTTTACTGTTTATTTCTTTTTTCTTTTGTAGAATACAATAAAGCAAACTTTTTCTTCTCCAGGATGTTGAGTTATACAAAGGAAGGTCAAACGATATATGGAAAATACTTTCTATAGCACTGGACAGATAGAGAGCTACTTTCCACAGACTCCAAATAACGACATACAAACTTTCTCTCTTTTTTCACTATAATAAGAGCTCAAATGTAGAAGTGATAGAAAGACATTGCATACCTATGTTTTCACATAAGTATGCCATTTCTTTCATGTAATTAGCAAGAGTCCATGAGCTAGTGACGTATGGGATATACATTCCTACCAGGAGGGGCAAAGTTTCCCAAACCTCAAAATGCCTATAAATACACCCCTCACCACACCCACAATTCAGTTTTACAAACTTTGCCTCCGATGGAGGTGGTGAAGTAAGTTTGTGCTAGATTCTACGTTGATATGCGCTCCGCAGCAAGTTGGAGCCCGGTTTTCCTCTCAGCGTGCAGTGAATGTCAGAGGGATGTGAGGAGAGTATTGCCTGTTTAAATGCAGTGATCTCCTTCTAAGGGGTCTATTTCATAGGTTCTCTGTTATCGGTCGTAGAGATTCATCTCTTACCTCCCTTTTCAGATCGACGATATACTCTTATATATACCATTACCTCTGCTGATTCTCGTTTCAGTACTGGTTTGGCTATCTGCTATATGTAGATGAGTGTCCTGGGGTAAGTAAGTCTTATTTTCTGTGACACTCCAAGCTATGGTTGGGCACTTTGTTTATAAAGTTCTAAATATATGTATTCAAACATTTATTTGCCTTGACTCAGAATGTTCAACTTTCCTTATTTTCAGACAGTCAGTTTCATATTTGGGATAATGCATTTTGATTTAACCATTTTTCTTACCTTAAAATTTGACTTTTTCCCTGTGGGCTGTTAGGCTCGCGGGGGCTGAAAATGCTTCATTTTATTGCGTCATTCTTGGCGCGGACTTTTTTGGCGCAAAAATTCTATTTCTGTTTCCGGCGTCATACGTGTCGCCGGAAGTTGCGTCATTTTTTGACGTTATTTTGCGCCAAAAATGTCGGCGTTCCGGATGTGGCGTCATTTTTGTCGCCAAAAAGCATTTAGGCGCCAAATAATGTGGGCGTCTTATTTGGCGCGAAAAAATATGGGCGTCGCTTTTGTCTCCACATTATTTAAGTCTCATTTTTTATTGCTTCTGGTTGCTAGAAGCTTGTTCTTTGGCATTTTTTCCCATTCCTGAAACTGTCATTTAAGGAATTTGATCAATTTTGCTTTATATATATGTTGTTTTTTCTCTTACATATTGCAAGATGTCTCACGTTGCATCTGAGTCAGAAGATACTACAGGAAAATCGCTGTCAAGTGCTGAATCTACCAAAGCTAAGTGTATCTGCTGTAAACTTTTGGTAGCTATTCCTCCAGCTGTTGTTTGTATTGATTGTCATGACAAACTTGTTAAAGCAGATAATATTTCCTTTAGTAAAGTACCATTGCCTGTTGCAGTTCCTTCAACATCTAAGGTGCAGAATGTTCCTGATAATATAAGAGATTTTGTTTCTGAATCCATAAAGAAGGCTATGTCTGTTATTTCTCCTTCTAGTAAACGTAAAAAATCTTTTAAAACTTCTCTCCCTACAGATGAATTTTTAAATGAACATCATCATTCTGATTCTGATGATTCCTCTGGTTCAGAGGATTCTGTCTCAGAGGTTGATGCTGATAAATCTTCATATTTATTTAAAATGGAATTTATTCGTTCTTTACTAAAAGAAGTACTAATTGCTTTAGAAATAGAGGATTCTGGTCCTCTTGATACTAATTCTAAACGTTAAGATAAGGTATTTAGAGCTCCTGTGGTTATTCCAGAAGTTTTTCCTGTTCCTAATGCTATTTCTGCAGTAATTTCCAAAGAATGGGATAATTTGGGTAATTCTTTTACTCCTTCTAAACGTTTTAAGCAATTATATCCTGTGCCGTCTGACAGATTAGAATTTTGGGACAAGATCCCTAAAGTTGATGGGGCTATTTCTACCCTTGCTAAACGTACTACTATTCCTACGTCAGATGGTACTTCGTTTAAGGATCCTCTAGATAGGAAAATTGAATCCTTTCTAAGAAAAGCTTATCTGTGTTCAGGTAATCTTCTTAGACCTGCTATATCTTTGGCTGATGTTGCTGCAGCTTCAACTTTTTGGTTGGAAACTTTAGCGCAACAAGTAACACATCGTGATTCTCATGATATTATTCTTCTTCTTCAGCATGCTAATAATTTTATCTGTGATGCCATTTTTGATATTATCAGAGTTGATGTCAGGTTTATGTCTCTAGCTATTTTAGCTAGAAGAGCTTTATGGCTTAAAACTTGGAATGCTGATATGGCTTCTAAATCAACTTTACTTTCCATTTCTTTCCAGGGTAACAAATTATTTGGTTCTCAGTTGGATTCCATTATTTCAACTGTTACTGGTGGGAAAGGAACTTTTTTACCACAGGATAAAAAATCTAAAGGTAAAAACAGGGCTAATAATCGTTTTCGTTCCTTTCGTTTCAACAAAGAACAAAAGCCTGATCCTTCATCCTCAGGAGCAGTTTCAGTTTGGAAACCATCTCCAGTCTGGAATAAATCCAAGCCAGCTAGAAAGGCAAAGCCTGCTTCTAAGTCCACATGAAGGTGCGGCCCTCATTCCAGCTCAGCTGGTAGGGGGCAGGTTACGTTTTTTCAAGGAAATTTGGATCAATTCTGTTCACAATCTTTGGATTCAGAGCATTGTTTCAGAAGGGTACAGAATTGGTTTCAAGTTGAGACCTCCTGCAAAGAGATTTTTTCTTTCCCGTGTCCCAGTAAATCCAGTAAAAGCTCAAGCATTTCTGAAATGTGTTTCAGATCTAGAGTTGACTGGAGTAATTATGCCAGTTCCAGTTCCGGAACAGGGGATGGGGTTTTATTCAAATCTCTTCATTGTACCAAAGAAGGAGAATTCCTTCAGACCAGTTCTGGATCTAAAAATATTGAATCGTTATGTAAGGATACCAACGTTCAAGATGGTAACTGTAAGGACTATCTTACCTTTTGTTCAGCAAGGGAATTATATGTCCACAATAGATTTACAGGATGCATATCTGCATATTCCGATTCATCCAGATCATTATCAGTTCCTGAGATTCTCATTTCTGGACAAGCATTACCAGTTTGTGGCTCTGCCGTTTGGCCTAGCTACAGCTCCAAGAATTTTTACAAAGGTTCTCGGTGCCCTTCTGTCTGTAATCAGAGAACAGGGTATTGTGGTATTTCCTTATTTGGACGATATCTTGGTACTTGCTCAGTCTTTACATTTAGCAGAATCTCATACGAATCGACTTGTGTTGTTTCTTCAAGATCATGGTTGGAGGATCAATTTACCAAAAAGTTCTTTGATTCCTCAGACAAGGGTAACCTTTCTGGGTTTCCAGATGGATTCAGTGTCCATGACTCTGTCTTTAACAGACAAGAGACGTCTAAAATTGATTGCAGCTTGTCGAAACCTTCAGTCACAATCATTCCCTTCGGTAGCCTTATGCATGGAAATTCTAGGTCTTATGACTGCTGCATCGGACGCGATCCCCTTTGCTCGTTTTCACATGCGACCTCTTCAGCTCTGTATGCTGAAGCAATGGTGCAAGGATTACACGAAGATATCTCAATTAATATCTTTAAAACCGATTGTTCGACACTCTCTAACATGGTGGACAGATCACCATCGTTTAATTCAGGGGGCTTCTTTTGTGCTTCCGACCTGGACTGTAATTTCAACAGATGCAAGTCTCACAGGTTGGGGAGCTGTGTGGGGATCTCTGACGGCACAAGGAGTTTGGGAATCTCAGGAGGTGAGATTACCGATCAATATTTTGGAACTCCGTGCAATTTTCAGAGCTCTTCAGTCTTGGCCTCTTCTGAAGAGAGAATCGTTCATTTGTTTTCAGACAGACAATGTCACAACTGTGGCATACATCAATCATCAAGGAGGGACTCACAGTCCTCTGGCTATGAAAGAAGTATCTCGAATTTTGGTTTGGGGCGGAATCCAGCTCCTGTCTAATCTCTGCGGTTCATATCCCAGGTGTAGACAATTGGGAAGCGGATTATCTCAGTCGCCAAACGTTGCATCCGGGCGAATGGTCTCTTCACCCAGAGGTATTTCTTCAGATTGTTCAAATGTGGGAACTTCCAGAAATAGATCTGATGGCGTCCCATCTAAACAAGAAACTTCCCAGGTATCTGTCCAGATCCCGGGATCCTCAGGCGGAGGCAGTGGATGCATTATCACTTCCTTGGAAGTATCATCCTGCCTATATCTTTCCGCCTCTAGTTCTTCTTCCAAGAGTAATCTCCAAGATTCTGAAGGAATGCTCGTTTGTTCTGCTGGTAGCTCCGGCATGGCCTCACAGGTTTTGGTATGCGGATCTTGTCCGGATGGCCTCTTGCCAACCGTGGACTCTTCCGTTAAGACCAGACCTTCTGTCACAAGGTCCTTTTTTCCATCAGGATCTGAAATCCTTAAATTTAAAGGTATGGAGATTGAACGCTTGATTCTTGGTCAAAGAGGTTTCTCTGACTCTGTGATTAATACTATGTTACAGGCTCGTAAATCTGTATCTCGAGAGATATATTATAGAGTCTGGAAGACTTATATTTCTTGGTGTCTTTCTCATCATTTTTCCTGGCATTCTTTTAGAATACCGAGAATTTTACAGTTTCTTCAGGATGGTTTAGATAAGGGTTTGTCCGCAAGTTCTTTGAAAGGACAAATCTCTGCTCTTTCTGTTCTTTTTCACAGAAAGATTGCTATTCTTCCTGATATTCATTGTTTTGTACAAGCTTTGGTTCGTATAAAACCTGTCATTAAGTCAATTTCTCCTCCTTGGAGTTTGAATTTGGTTCTGGGAGCTCTTCAAGCTCCTCCGTTTGAACCTATGCATTCATTGGACATTAAATTACTTTCTTGGAAAGTTTTGTTCCTTTTGGCCATCTCTTCTGCCAGAAGAGTTTCTGAATTATCTGCTCTTTCTTGTGAGTCTCCTTTTCTGATTTTTCATCAGGATAAGGCGGTGTTGCGAACTTCTTTTGAATTTTTACCTAAAGTTGTGAATTCCAACAACATTAGTAGAGAAATTGTGGTTCCTTCATTATGTCTTAATCCTAAGAATTCTAAGGAGAAATCGTTGCATTCTTTGGATGTTGTTAGAGCTTTGAAATATTATGTTGAAGCTACGAAATCTTTCCGTAAGACTTCTAGTCTATTTGTTATCTTTTCCGGTTCTAGAAAAGGCCAGAAAGCTTCTGCCATTTCTTTGGCATCTTGGTTGAAATCTTTAATTCATCTTGCCTATGTTGAGTCGGGTAAAACTCCGCCTCAGAGAATTACAGCTCATTCTACTAGGTCAGTTTCTACTTCCTGGGCATTTAGGAGTGAAGCTTCGGTTGACCAGATCTGCAAAGCAGCAACTTGGTCCTCTTTGCATACTTTTACTAAATTCTACCATTTTGATGTATTTTCTTCTTCTGAAGCAGTTTTTGGTAGAAAAGTACTTCAGGCAGCGGTTTCAGTTTGAATCTTCTGCTTATGTTTTTCGTTAAACTTTATTTTGGGTGTGGATTATTTTCAGCAGGAATTGGCTGTCTTTATTTTATCCCTCCCTCTCTAGTGACTCTTGTGTGGAAAGATCCACATCTTGGGTAGTTATTATCCCATACGTCACTAGCTCATGGACTCTTGCTAATTACATGAAAGAAAACATAATTTATGTAAGAACTTACCTGATAAATTCATTTCTTTCATATTAGCAAGAGTCCATGAGGCCCGCCCTTTTTTTGTGGTGGTTATGATTTTGTATAAAGCACAATTATTCCAATTCCTTATTTTATATGCTTTCGCACTTTTTTATCACCCCACTTCTTGGATATTCGTTAAACTGAATTGTGGGTGTGGTGAGGGGTGTATTTATAGGCATTTTGAGGTTTGGGAAACTTTGCCCCTCCTGGTAGGAATGTATATCCCATACGTCACTAGCTCATGGACTCTTGCTAATATGAAAGAAATGAATATATCAGGTAAGTTCTTACATAAATTATGTTTTTTTTATTAGTTTTTGTTTATTTTTCTGAAAAAAAATATTCTAAAAAAACAAAACATTTAAACATAACAGATAAAAGTATGGATATACTCATAATAAAATGTTGTTAAAAACAAACAGTTCCAAAAGCGTTTCACAATACTAACAATCAGGTAGATTATGAGTTTTGCGTTATGGCTTTTAATGCTGAAAATAATTGTCAATGCCAGCGTAATGGCCATTAACGCATATTACGAATCGTGTCGGTATTGCTATACTGCAAGCATTTTAGCCTGTAATGCAAAATTACGTTTTTGCGTGGGATTTTCATAGCGCCGGTATTACTGGTTATGCAGTCTGGCTAAAATGCTTGCATTACAGCCTATACCGACACAATCCATATCACCATTTGAGATCAGTAGTTATGAGTTTTGCGCAACAAAAATGTTTCACAAAACTCATAACTAAACTGTTACAAAGTACACTAACACTCATAATCTAATGGAGTGGAGCCATCCTGGAAGCCGAAAACATCCTACACGGAGCGTCCTCTTCATACGGTTACTGCTGTACACTGAAGATGAATGCAAGGTAGCCATTTCAAAATGGGCAATGCCCATACAAATGCCCCTTTTTTATTTTGGTGGGTGGGTTTTACTGTTGGGGGGACTTTGTATTTTTTTACAGGTAAAAGAGCGGTTTAACTTAGGGCAATGCCCTACAAAAGGCCCTTTTAAGGGCTATTGGTAGTTTATTTTAGGCTAGGGGGTGTTTTTATTTTGGGGTGAGCTTTTTATTTTTATAGGGCTATTAGATTAGGTGTAATTGTTTTTATTTTTGATAATTTCGTTTATTATTTTTTGTAAGCTTAGTGTTTTGTTTTGTTTTCGTAATTTAGTGTTTATTATTTTTTGTAATTTAAGATTTAATTTTTTTTCATAGTGTTAGATTTTTTAAATGTGTAATTTAGATTTTTTTAATTGGTAGTTTTAATTTTATTAGAATAGTTATGTTAGGTTAATTTAGAGTTTAAACTTAGTTTTTTTTTTATTTCACAGGTAAGTTTTTATTTTTTTAAGATAGTTGTATTGTAATTTTAATTTAAAGTTAGGGGGGTGTTAGATTTAGGGGTAAATAGTTTAATTTAGTGTTTTGCAATGTGTGGGGGCTGGCAGTTTTGGGGTTAATATGTTTATTTAGTAGCAGTTTTGTGGGGGGCCAGAGGTTTAGGGGTTAATAGGTTTATTTACTGGTGGCGATATGGGAGTTCGGAGGTTTAGGGGTTAATAACGTTATTATACTGTTGACGATGTCGGGGAGCAGCAGATTAGGGGTTAATAGCTTTATTATAGTGGCGGCGATGTCGGGGAGCAGCGGAATAGGGGTTAATAACTTTATTATAGTGGCGGCGATGACGGGAGCGGTGGAATAGGGATTAATAACTTTTATTAGTGTTGGCGATGTCGGGAGCGGCAGATTAGGGGTTAATAACTTTATTTAGGTGTCAGCAATATTGGGGCGGCAGATTAGGGGTGTTTAGACTTGGGGTTTATGTTAGGGTGTTAGGTTTAAACATAACTTTTTTTTCCCCATAGACATTAATGGGGTTGAGATTTTTCATTCCGCACTTCAGGTGTAGTTTTTTTTCTAACACTCTCTCCCCATTGATGTCTATAGGGGAAAACATGTATGAGCACGTCAAAGCAGCCCTTGAATTTTGTGAGGTATGGAGCTTAATGCCACCATATTGCATGCCCGTGCTGCCTAGGGCCCCGTTTTTGGCGCCATTTTATTTAACTAAAAAGTCCGGGAACTCACGACTCGGACTAGAGGATGGTGACTGGGGGTGAGGAGTTACATGACGGTGTGGGCGGCGTGTGAGAAGCAGAAGCTTCAATCATCAAAGCACAGCAGCCATGAGCAGCAGCAGAAGGGGCAAAACTACGGTGGTGATGCATGTGACGGTCCCACAGGGGGGCCCAACTTTAGACAGGTCAGGTTGCTGTTTTTTTTTAAATAAATAATTTTTTTAAAATGTAATAATTTTTGCGGGGGGGTTGCGGGGGGCAGGGGGCATCATATTATTGCAGGGGGGCTGGGGCCTGGGGGCATCATTTTAGTGCAGGGGCCTGGCTGGGGACATCATTTTATTGCAGGGGGCATCATTTTAGTGCAGGGGCCTGGGGACATCATTTTATTGCAGGGGGCTGGCCTGGGGTTTTTATTTTATTGCTGGGGGCATCATTTATTTCAGGGATGCTTAGGGCATCATTTTATTGCAGGAGGGCTGGGGGCATCATTTTATTGCTGGGAGCATAATTTTCTTGCAGGGGTGCTGGGGGCATAATTTTATTGCAGCAGGCTGGGGGCATCATTTTATTGTAGGGGGGCTGGGGCCTGGGGACATAGTTTTATTGCAGGGGCTTCATATTATTGCTGGGGGTATCATTTTATTGCAGGGGGGCTCAGGGCATAATTTTATTGCAGGAGGGCTGGGGGCATAATATTATTGCCGGGAGCATCATTTTATTGCAGGAGGGCTCTGAAGGCATCATTTTATTGCTGGGAGAATCATTTTATTGCAGGGCTGCTGGGGGCATCATTTTATTGCAGCGGGGCTGGGGGCTTCATTTTATTGCAGGGGGCTGGGGCTGGGGCCTGGGGGCATCATTTTAGTGCAGGGGCCTGGGGACATAATTTTATTGCGGGCTGACCTAGGGGCTTCATATTATTGCTGGGGGCATCGTTTTATTGCAGGGGGCTCAGGGCATCATTTTATTGCAGGGGGGCTGGGGGCATAATATTGTTGCAGTGAGCATCATTTAATTGCAGGAGGGCTGGGGGCATCATTTTATTGCTGGGAGCATCATTTTATTGCAGGGGTGCTGGGGGCATTATTTTATTGCAGCGGGCTGGTGGCATCATTTTATTGCAGGGGGCATTATTTTAGTGCAGGGGCCTGGGGGCATAATTTTATTGCTGGGGGCATCATTTTATTGCAGGGGTGCTGGGGGCATCATTTTATTGCAGGGGTGCTGGAGGCATTATTTTATTGCAGCGGGCTGGGAGCATGATTTTATTGCAGGGGGCCTGGGGGTATTATTTTAGTGCAGGGGCCTGGGGACATAATTTTATTGCAGAGCTGGGGGCATCATTTTTTTGCTGGGGGCATCATTTATTGCAGGGGGGCTCAGGGCATCATTTTATTGCAGGGGGCCTGGGGGCATCATTTTATTGCTGGGAGCATCATTTTATTGCAGGGCTGCTGGGAGCATCATTTGATTGCAGGGCTGCTGGGGGCATCATTTTATTGCAGCGGGCTGGGGGCATCATTTTATTGCAGGGGCCTGGGGGCATAATTTTATTGCAGGGGCCTGGGGACATCATTTTATTGCAGGGGCCTTGGGACATCATTTTAGTGCAGGGGCCTGGTGACATCATTTTATTGCAGGGGATGGGGACATCAATTTATTATAGGGGGCTGGCCTGGGGGCTTCATTTTATTGCTGGGGGCATCATTTATTGCAGGGAGCTGGGGGCATCATTTTATTGCTGGGAGTATCATTTTATTGCAGGGGAGCTGGGAGCATCATTTTATTGCAGTGGGTTGGGGGCATCATTTTATTGCATCGGGGCTGGGGGGCATCATTTTATTGCAGGGGGCTGGCCTGGGGGCATCATTTTATTGCAGCGGGGCTGGGGGCACAATTTTATTGCAGGGGGCTGGCCTGGGGGCATCATTTTATTGCAGCGGGCTAGGGGCATCATTTTATTGCAGGGTCCTGGGGGCATAATGTTATTGCAGGAGGCTGGCCTGGGGGCTTCATTTTAATGCTGGGGGGAATCATTTATTGCAGGGGGGCTCAGGGCATCTTTTTATTGCAGGAGGGCTGGTGGCATCATTTTATTGCAGCGGGCTGGTGGCATCATTTTATTGCTGGGGGCTCTGGCCTGGGGGGCATCATTTTATTGCAGGGATCTGGGGACATAATTTTATTGCAGGGGGCACAGGGCATACTTTTATTACAGGGGGGCTGGGGGCATCATTTTATTGCTGGGGGAATCATTTTATTGCAAGGGTGCTGGGGGCATCATTTTATTGCTGGGAGCATAATTTCATTGCAAGGGTGCTGGGGGCATCGTTTTATTGCAAGAGTGCCGGGGGCATCATTTTATTGCAGGGGGGCTGGGGACATAATTTTTTGCTGGGAGCATCAATTTATTGCAAGAGTGCTGGGGGCATCATTTTATTGCAAGGGTGCTGGGGGCATCATTTTATTGCAAGGGTGCTGGGGGCATCATTTTATTGCAGGGGGGCTGGGAGCATCATTTTATTGCAGGGGCCAGGGGGCTGGCCTGGGTGCATCATTTTAGTGCAGGGGCCTGGGGACATTTTATTGCAGGGGGCTGGCCTGGGGGCTTCATTTTATTGCTGGGGGCATCATTTATTGCAGGGATGCTTAGGGCATCATTTTATTGCAGGAGGGCTTGGGGCATCATTTTATTGCTGGTAGCATCATTTTATTGCAGGGGTGCTGGGGGCATCATTTTATTGTAGGGGGGCTGGTGTCTGTGGGCATTATTTTAGTGCAGGGGCCTGGGGATATCATTTTATTGCAGGGGGGGCTGGGGGCATCATTTTATTGCTGGGAGCATCATTTTATTGAAGGGCTGCTGGGGGCATCATTTTATTGCAGCGGAGCTGGGGGCTTCATTTTATTGCAGGGGGCTGGGGCCTGGGGGCATAATTTTAGTGCAGGGGCCTGGGGACATCATTTTATTGTGGGCTGACCTAGGGGTTTCATATTATTGCTGGGGGCATCATTTTATCGTAGGGGGGCTCAGGGAATCATTTTATTGCAGGAGGGCTGGGGGCATAATTTTATTGCTGGGAGCATCATTTTATTGCAAGGGTGTTGGGGGCATAATTTTATTGCAAGGGTGTTGGGGGCATCATTTTAATGCAGGGGGCTGGGAGCATAATTTTATTGCAGGGGGGTTGGAGCATCATTTTATTGCAGGGGCCAGGGGGGCTGGCCTGGGGGCATCATTTTAGTGAAGGGGCCTGGGGACATTTTATTGCAGGGGGCTGGCCTGGGGGCTTTATTTTATTGCTGGGGGCATCATTTATTGCAGGGATGCTTAGGACATCATTTTATTGCAGGAGGGCTGGGGGCATCATTTTATTGCTGGGAGCATCATTTTATTGCAGGGGTGCTGGGGGCAACATTTTATTGCAGTGGGCTGGGGGCATAATTTTATTGTAGGGGGTCTGGGGGCATTATTTTAGTGCAGGGGCCTGGGGATATCATTTTATTGCAGGGGGGCTGGGGGCATCATTTTATTGCTGGGAGCATCATTTTATTGCAGGGCTGCTGGGGGCATCATTTTATTGCAGTGGGGTTGGGGGCTTCATTTTATTGCAGGGGGCTGGGGCCTGGGGGCATCATTTTAGTGCGAGGCCTGGGGACATCATTTTATTGCGGGCTGACCTAGGGGTTTCATATTATTGCTGGGGGCATCATTTTATTGGAGGGGGGCTCAGGGCATCATTTTATTGCAGGAGGGCTGGGGGCATAATTTTATTGCCGGGAGCATCATTTTATTGCAAGGGTGCTGGGGGCATCATTTTATTGCAGCAGGGCTGGGAGCATCATTTTATTGCAGGGGCCAGGGGGACTGGCCTGGGGGCATCATTTTAGTGCAGGGGCCTGGGGACATTTTATTGCAGGGGGCTGGCCTGGGGGCTTAATTTTATTGCTGGGGGCATCATTTATTGCAGGGATGCTTAGGGCATCATTTTATTGCAGGAGGGCTGGGGGCATCATTTTATTGCTGGGAGCATCATTTTATTGCAGGGGTGCTGGGTGCATCATTTTATTGCAGCGGGCTGGGGGCATAATTTTATTGTACGGGGGCTGGGGGCTGGGGGCATTATTTTAGTGCAGGGGCCTGGGGATATCATTTTATTGCAGGGACGGCTGGGGGCATAATTTTATTGCTGGGAGCATCATTTTATTGCAGGGCTGCTGGGGGCATCATTTTATTGCAGTGGGGCTGGGGGCTTCATTTTATTGCAGGGGGCTGGGGCCTGGGGGCATCATTTTAGTACAGGGGCCTGGGGACATCATTTTATTGCGGGCTGACCTAGGGGTTTCATATTATTGTTGGGGGCATCATTTTATTGCAGGGGGGCTCAGGGCATCATTTTATTGCAGGAGCGCTGGGGCAAAATTTTATTGCCGGGAGTATCATTTTATTGCAGCAGGGCTGAAGGCATAATTTTATTGCTGGGAGCATCATTTTATTGAAGGGGTGCTGGGGGCATCATTTTATTGCAGGGGACCTGGGGGCATTATTTAAGTGCAGGGGCCTGGCAACATAATTTTTTTGCAGGGGCTGGGGTTATCTTTTTATTGCTGGGAGCATCATTTTATTGCAGGGGTGCTGGGGGCATCTTTTTATTGCAGGGGTGCTGGGGGCATTATTTTATTGCAGTGGGCTGGGAGCATTATTTTATTGCAGGGGGCCTGGGGGCATTATTTTAGTGCAGGGGCCTGGGGACATAATTTTATTGCAGGGGCTGGGGGCATCATTTATTGCAGGGGGGCTGGGGGAATCATTTTATTGCTGGGAGCATCATTTTATTGCATGGCTGCTATGGGCATCATTTTATTGCAGGTGCCTGGGGGCATCATTTTAGTGCAAGGGCCTGGGGACATCATTTTATTGCAGGGGGACCAGCCTGGGGGCTTCATTTTAGTGCTGGGACATCATTTTATTGCAAGGGGGCTGGGGGCATCATTTTATTACAGCGGGGCTGGGAGCATAATTTTATTGCAGTGGGGTTGGGAGCATCATTTTATTGCAGCGGGGCTGGGAGCATCATTTTATTGCAGGGGGGCTGGGAGCATCTTTTTATTGCAGGGGGGCTGGGAACATCTTTTTATTGCAGGGGGGCTGGGAGCATCATTTTATTGCAGGGGGGATTGGGGCATCATTTTATTGCAGCAGGCTGGGGGCATCATTTTATTGCAGGGGGGGCTGGGGCCAGGGAGCATTATTTTAGTGCAGGGGCCTGGGGACATCATTTTATTGCAGGGGCTGGAGGCATCATTTTATTGCAGGGGGGCTGGCCTGGTGGCTTTATTTTATTGCTGGGGCATCATTTATTGCAGGGGGGCTGGGGGCATCATGTTATTGCTGGGAGCATAATTTTATTGCAGGGGAGCTGGGAGCATCATTTTATTGCAGGGGTGGTGGGGGCATCATTTTATTGCAGCAGGCTGGGGCATCATTTTATTGCAGTGGGGCTGGGGGCATAATTTTATTGCAGGGGGCTGGCCTGGGGGCTTCATTTTATTGCTGGGGCATCATTTATTGCAGGGGAGGTCAGGGCATAATTTTATTGCAGGAGGGCTGGGGGCATCATTTTATTGCAGCGGGCTGGTGGCATCATTTTATTGCCGGGGGTTGTGGCCTTGGGGGCATCATTATATTGCAGGGACCTGGGGACATCATTTTATTGCAGGGGGCTGGCCTGGGGGCTTCATTTTATTGCTGGGGGCATCATTTATTGCAGGGGGCACAGGGCATAAGTTTATTGCAGGGGCTGGGGGCATCATTTTATTGCTGGGGGCATCATTTTATTGAAAGGGTGTTGGGGGCATCATTTTATTGCTGGGAGCATCATTTTATTACAAGAGTGCTGGGGGCATCATTATATTGCAGGGGGCTGGGGACTTAATTTTATTGCTGGGAGCATCAATTTATTGCAAGGGTGCTGGGGGCATCATTTTATTGCAAGGGTGCTGGGAGCATCATTTTATTGCAAGGGTGCTGGGGGCATCATTTTATTGCAGGGGGGCTGGGAGCATCATTTTATTGCAGGGGGGCTTGGGCATCATTTTATTTCAGCATGACTGGGGGCATTATGTTTTTGCAGGGGACTGGGGGCATCGTTTTAGTGCAGGGGCCTGGGGACATCATTTTATTGTAGGGGCTGGAGGCATCATTTTATTGCAAGAGGGCTTGCCTGGGGGTTTCATTTTATTGCTGGGGGCATCATTTTATTGCAGGGGGGCTGGCCTGCGGGCTTCAGTTTATTGCTAGGGGCATCATTTATTGCAGGGGGACTCAGGGCATCATTTTATTGCAGGCGGGCTGGGGGCATCATTTTATTGCTGGGAGCATCATTTTATTGCAGGAGGGTTTGGGCATAATTTATGACTGGGGGCATCATTTATGGCTGGGGCATCATTTTATTGCTGGTGGAATAATTTATTACAGGGGAGCTGGGGGCATCATTTATTGCAGGGGGGTGATGGTGCAATTACAGTATTGTAAGGTATTTTACATGTGTTCTGATTCACCATAACATGGATATTAAAGCTATCCTAGCTTTTGAAATAAAAAACAACTTTTAGTAGCCTGTTTTCAGTGTGGTTATATCCTAGCTTATATCCAGTGTGGTTATATCCTAGTTTTTGAAATAAAAAACAACTTTTAGTAGCCTGTTTTCAGTGTGGTTATACAGTCCAAAGAACGCAGCAGCACTCACCACTTATGCAAAAAGTTCCATCTTTATTGGGATATTCAAAGAAGAAAAGACAATGTTTCGGACCTCTAGTCCTTAGTCCTGTCAATACAAATGCAGGTAACACACCTTAATATAGGGATGGGGGTTAAGAAACCACACCTACTAATTAACAATTTAATTGTGAATACACAGACATTCCTACAGTGTAACCTGTCCTAAAAGAGGATGCGCCATCTAGTGATAGATATACAATAATACATGTTAAAAACAACTGTGTTACTTTGTTGCAAAAAATAGCAACATTACAGAGTATCAGATACAGAAACGAATCTAATAAAATTTAAAGAAAATGTTTAAAGAAAAACAGATAGATCATATTCTTTGTTCATACCAATAGGGGCCATGGTTTCCAATTTATTAATCCAAAATACCTCCTTCTGTTTCAGAAAAAGCTATCACCTCCCCTTCTTGGTAAGATAATGTGGTCAATTATTTGAAACCTAAGTTGACATACCCTGTGGCCTGCCTGAATAAAATGTTCTGCTACTGGATTTTTTATTTTACCATTTCTAATATCAGACCTATGTTCACATATTCTCTCACGGACCATCCTAGTGGTCTATCCGATATAACTCCGCCCACATGGGCATTTAATCATGTAGATGGCAAAAGTAGTGTTACATGTAAATAGACCCCTGATGTTATATTTCTTGCCTGTGCGTGGATGATAGAAAAATTTACCCTTTACCATACTATTACAACTAGCACAGCCTAAACATGGATAACACCCCATATTTTTATCTGAAATGTAACTCTGCACTTTGGTTTTAGAAGTACCTATATCAGCCTTAATTAATCTATCTCTAAGGTTCTTACTTCTCTTATACGCCGGCATAAAGCCTGACTAAAACTCAGTCACATGGGGATTACATTGGCTCAATATATGCCAGTGTCTCCTAAGAATAGAGTTAATAATGCTGCTTAATGAATTAAGCTTTGTAACAAAAACAACACGATTCTGCTTCACCTTGACTTTAGGTTTTGTTGTCTCAAGCAAACTGTTACATGACACTGCTACTACTTCTTCAATCTCTTTGTTGACTAAATTAGTGGGGTAACCCCTCACCTTAAATTTGTCACCCATCTGGTTCAACCTCTGTCTAACCAGTTTGTCATCTGAGACAATTCTCCTTACTCTTAGGAGTTGACTGCGAGGTAATGACCTCTTAAGGGATTCAGGGTGAAAGCTATCAAAGTGAAGCAAGCTATTTTTATCAGTAGATTTAGTGAACAGATCTGTTCCAAAACTGTTGCCTAATTTATAGACTTTAGTGTCAAGAAACTCAATACTTTCCTCACTGTGCTTTAGTGTAAATTTGATGCGTGTAGTTGCACTATTCAACTGATTTACAAAATCCCATAGTGATCCAATGTCGCCCAACCACACTCCAAATATATCATCAATGTAGCGCCACCAGGTGGCGCCACATAGAATGAAGAGATTGTTCTAAAAAACAAATCTCTCCTCAAAGATGTTCATAAATATATTTGCGTATGTTGGGGCGACATTGGATCCCATGGCTGTGCCCTGTCTCTGAATATAAAATTCATCTTGAAATAAAAAATAGTTACACCTAAGCACAATTTCAAGAAGTTCCAGAACAAAATCTATTTGACAACCATTAAATGTGCTGAATTGCTGCAAAACTTTTTTTACTGCTCCTATACCAGATGCATGTGTTATGGAGGTGTATAGGCTTGATACGTCTAGAGTGTATAGAATACTTTTCTCAGTTGCAATGTTTAATTCATTTAATTTGACCAAAAAATTGCTCGTATCTTTAATATAAGAGCTAGATAATTCTACAAAAGGTCTTAAAATGTGATCAAGATAGATAGAGATATTGGAGCATACCGAATTCATGCTAGAGATAATAGGACGACCCGGATGGGCCTGTAAATTTTTATGAACCTTGGGTAAGGTATATAGTACAGGTGTTTGTGCATATTCACGAGATAGGAACATAACTTCCTTTTTACCAATGATGCCATTTTTAAAGGCAAACAAAACCTTTTTGTTGATTTCCTTTTCAATATTGAAAATAGGATTATATGGTAAACATTGGTAAACCTCATTAACAGATAATTGGGACTTAATTTCTTTCACATAGTAATCTTTATCAAGAAGGACTGTTGCTCCGCCCTTGTCTGCAGATTTCAAAATGACATTTTTGTTCATTTGTAAAGATTTTAAAGCTTTTATAGACCCATTATCTAAATGACCCTTATTATGACCATAAGGGTCTGCATATTTGTTAGCCTTTGTCTTTTTTTGTACATTATGTTGTAAGTTTTTAACATCATCTAATACCAGCTTTGAAAAAATATCAATACTGTGATCATAATTTGATGGCATATATTTACTTTTAACCTTAAGACCCAATTTTTTGAGATGTAACTCACTTAAATTTACTGCACAATTATCAGATTTATCAGCATAACAATCATTGGAAAACATAGATCTTAATTTCAGTGATCTAAAGAATTTGAATAAATCTTTCTCTATCTCAAAAAAATCACATTTGGAGAAAGGGCAAAAAGAAAGTCCGCATTGTAATAATGAGGATTCAGTCTCTGTAATCTGTACCTGTGATAAATTTAAAACTAGTGATTCACCCTTGTTCCCTGTCTGTACCGATTGCTCCTGCGTGGTGCCGTGCCTGTGTCTCTGACCTCCACGTCTGATCTTGCGTCTGTCTCCGAGTCCCCCGTTGAGGACCCCAAATCTTGGCTTGTGTTTGATGTTCCGCCATACCGGCGTCTGTTGTACCTCCGTCTCCGATAACCGGAAGTTCCTCTGATGTCATTTCCAGTCTGTTCCGATCTCCAGCGATACACTGTCCCCAGTGAATAATCCTCCTCATCGCGAAGGAACTTGGTACGTTTGCATGCTTCCAGCACAGAGCGGAGTTCGGTCACAGCCTTGTTTGTTGTCTCCATTAGTTTATTTAAATCATCTGTCTTCAGATTTGCCTTTAACTCAATCTCCAGCTTTAACAATTCAGACTGCTGTATATCGATCTCTTTTTGTAGACAGTCCACAGTTAAGACCATCAGGTCAAATGAACATTTGTTTAAAATATATTCAAATTTCTCGCAGTATTCTGTATTGTTAAGCATAAGGGTTGGTCTCACATTCATCCTTAAGCCGCGGGGAATGCGTCTCACTCTGTGGTATTCGGCTAGTGTGGTAGAGTGTAATTCCCAGGCAAGTTTTTTTCTAGACAATTTATCAAACTGTTTGGAGGAAACTTCCACAGGCAAAATTTTTAGAAAGTCTCTGGAACCACGGGCAAGGGTGGTGATCCGTGCAGCCTCCATCTCAGTGTAGGCAAACATCTTTGAATGAATATCTCCATAATTCGTGACTATGTCAGTCACTGTATCCATAGTATCTAAGTGCAAATTACCAGTGTGGTAACAATATAAACACAGTCCAAGTGGTACAGCACAAAGATAAAAGGGTGGTGCAGGCTGAAGGGGTACCACACAAAAACCCTTAAACTTGTAACACAGTCCAAAGAATGCAGCAGCACTCACCACTTATGCAAAAAGTTCCATCTTTATTGGGATATTCAAAGAAGAAAAGACAACGTTTCGGACCTCTAGTCCTTAGTCATGTCAATACATAAATGCAGGTAACACACCTTAATATAGGGATGGGGGTTAAGAAGCCACACCTACTAATTAACAATTTAATTGTGAATACACAGACATTCCTACAGTGTAACCTGTCCTAAAAGAGGATGCGCCATCTAGTGATAGATATACAATAATACATGTTAAAAACAACTGTGTTACTTTGTTGCAAAAAATAGCAACATTACAAAGTATCAGATACAGAAATGAATCTTATAAAATTTAAAGAAAATGTTTAAAGAAAAACAGATAGATCATATTCTTTGTTCATACCAATAGGGGCCATGGTTTCCAATTTATTAATCCAAAATTCCTCCTTCTGTTTCAGAAAAAGCTCTCTATCACCTCCCCTTCTTGATAAGATAATGTGGTCCTTCTTGATAAAGATTACTATGTGAAAGAAATTAAGTCCCAATTATCTGATAACGAGGTTTACCAATGTTTACCATATAATCCTATTTTAAATATTGAAAAGGAAATCAACAAAAAGGTTTTGTTTACCTTTAAAAATGGCATCATTGGTAAAAAGGAAGTTATGTTCCTATCTCGTGAATATGCACAAACACCTGTACTATATACCTTAACCAAGGTACATAAAAATTTACAGGCCCCTCCGGGTCGTCCTATTATTTCTAGCATGAATTCGGTATGCTCCAATATCTCTATCTATTTTGATCACATTTTAAGACCTTTTGTAGAATTATCTAGCTCTTATATTAAAGATACAAGCAATTATTTGGTCAAATTAAATGAATTAAATATTGCAACTGAGAAAAGTATTCTATACACTCTAGACATATCAAGCCTATACACCTCCATAACACATGCATCTGGTATAGGAGCAGTAAAAAAAGTTTTGCAGCAATTCAGCACATTTAATGGTTGTCAAATAGATTTTGTTCTGGAACTTCTTGATATTGTGCTTAGGTGTAACTATTTTTTATTTTAAGATGAATTTTATATTCAGAGACAGGGCACAGCCATGGGATCCAATGTCACCCCAACATACGCAAATATATTTATGAACATCTTTGAGGAGAGATTTGTTTTTGAACAATCTCTTCATTCTATGTGGTGCCACCTGGTGGCGCTACATAGATGATATATTCGGAGTGTTGTTGGGCGACATTGGATTCCCATGGGATTTTGTAAATCAGTTGAATAGTGCAACTACACACATCAAATTTATACTAAAGCGCAGTGAGGAAAGTATTGAGTTTCTTGACACTAAAGTCTATAAATTAGGCAACAGTTTTGGAACAGATCTGTTCACTAAATCTACTGATAAAAATAGCTTGCTTCACTTTGATAGCGTTCACCCTGAATCCCTTAAGAGGTCATTACCTCGCAGTCAACTCCTAAGAGTAAGGAGAATTGTCTCAGATGACAAACTGGTTAGACAGAGGTTGAACCAGATGGGTGACAAATTTAAGGTGAGGGGTTACCCCACTGATTTAGTCAACAAAGAGATTGAAGAAGTAGTAGCAGTGTCACGTAACAGTTTGCTTGAGACAACAAAACCTAAAGTCAAGGTGAAGCAGAATCGTGTTGTTTTTGTTACAAAGTTTAATTCATTAAGCAGCATTATTAACTCTATTCTTAGGAGACACTGGCATATATTGAGCCAATGTAATCCCCATGTGACTGAGTTTCAGTCAGGCTTTATGCCGGCTTATAAGAGAAGTAAGAACCTTAGAGATAGATTAATTAAGGCTGATATAGGTACTTCTAAAACCAAAGTGCAGAGTTACATTTCAGATAAAAATATGGGGTGTTATCCATGTTTAGGCTGTGCTAGTTGTAATAGTATGGTAAAGGGTACATTTTTCTATCATCCACGCACAGGCAAGAAATATAACATCAGGGGTCTATTTACATGTAACACTACTTTTGCCATCTACATGATTAAATGCCCATGTGGGCAGTTATATCGGAGAGACCACTAGGATGGTCCGTGAGAGAATATGTGAACATAGGTCTGATATTAGAAATGGTAAAATAAAAAATCCAGTAGCAGAACATTTTATTCAGGCAGGCCACAGGGTATGTCAACTTAGGTTTCAAATAATTGACCACATTATCTTACCAAGAAGGGGAGGTGATAGAGAGCTTTTTCTGAAACAGAAGGAGGTATTTTGGATTAATAAATTGGAAACCATGGCCCCTATTGGTATGAACAAAGAATATGATCTATCTGTTTTTCTATAAACATTTTTTTTAAATTTTATAAGATTCGTTTCTGTATCTGATACTCTGTAATGTTGCTATATTTTGCAACAAAGTAACACAGTTCTTTTTAACATGTATTATTGTATATCTATCACTAGATGGCGCATCCTCTTTTAGGCCAGGTTACACTGTAGGAATGTCTGTGTATTCACAATTAAATTGTTAATTAGTAGGTGTGGTTTCTTAACCCCCATCCCTATATTAAGTTGTGTTACCTGCATTTATGTATTGACATGACTAAGGACTAGAGGTCCGAAACGTTGTCTTTTCTTCTTTGAATATCCCAATAAAGATGGACCTTTTTGCATAAGTGGTGAGTGCTGCTGCGTTCTTTGGACTGTATTACAAGTTTAAGGGTTTTTGTGTGGTACCCCTTCAGCCTGCACCACACTTTTATTTTTGTGCTGTACCACTTGAACTGTGTTCAGTGTGGTTATATCAGCCATTAAATGCTTCTTAGTTGTTTATCATAAAATATGATTTGACTGTCTTCCTTGACCACTGACTCCTATTGGTGTGGTGCATGTTACGTGAGGTATTACTAATAAAAACTCAATAACACAGCTTGGTATACCATCATATGTCACAATACCTCAAGTTATGGATTTAAAATTGTATAAAATAAATACCACACAACTGTAATTTGTAGCTAACCAGCTTGCCTTGGTTACAGTTAATTAGCTCTCAACATAATTCCTTTCTCTCACCCCCTCAAATGCTCTCAATCAACCACAACCCACATAACCTTAAACTTAGCTCATTCTCCCCTGTCACTGAGGAAGAAGTTTCGGCACTTATATTGCGCTCTCACCTCACTACCTATCCCCTTGACCCTATCCCCTCACAGCTACTCCCCTCCCTCTCTGCTACCCTCACCCCTATACTCACACACACTTTCAACCTCTCCCTCAGCACCTGTATATTTCACTCATCGCTGAAACATGCACTGGTCACACCTATCCTCAAAAAACCTTCCCTTGATCCTACCTCCCCATCCAACTACCACCCTATTCCCCTCCTCCCTCTTGCATCAAAGCTTCTCAAAAAACTAGTTTATGCACACCTTTCCCATTTCCTTACAATAAACTCCCTCCTTGACCCCTAGGCAATCTGGATTTTTTCCCCATCACTCCACAGAGACAGCAATTGTTAAGGTTACCAATGACCTACTTACAGCAACATTAAAAGGCCACTTCTCTCTGCTTATCCTGTTTGATCTGTATGCAGCTTTTGACACTGTTGACCACCCTCTTATGCTCCAAACCCTCCAATCCTTCAGGATCTGTGACACAGCCCTCTCGTGGCTCTCTTCCTACCTGTCAAACTGTACCTTTAGTGTAGCCTTCTCTGGGGCCTCCTCTGACCCGTCACCACTTTCTGTTGGAGTACTGCAAGGCTCTGTCTTCGGTCCCCTTCTCTTCTCAATCTATACGTCATCACTAGGTTCCCTAATAAAGTCCAATGGTTTACAATATCATTTGTATGACAACGACACCCAAATCTACTTCTCTGCACCAGACCTATCTTCTTCCTTGCTAACCCATGTCACTAACTGTCTTTCTCACATCTCTAACTGGATGTCCTCTCACTACCTCAAGCTAAATCTCTCCAAAACTGAGCTCCTTATTTTCCCCCCTTCCTCAAAACTCTCCACCCCCAATTTCTCTATAACTGTCGACAACTCCATCATTACCCCTACCCCGCACGCCCAATGTCTCGGGGTCACATTTGACTCAGATCTTTCTTTCACTCCTCACATTCAGTCCTTGGTTAAAGCCTGCCGCTTCCACCTTAAAAACATCTCTAAAATTAGACACTTCCTTACACAAGACACAACTAAGATTTTAATCCACTATCTCATTATTTACCACCTTGATTACTGCAACTCTGTCCTCTCTGGTCTCCCCACCTGCCGCCTAGCTCCTTTACAATCCATAATGAATGCCTCTGCCAGACTCATCTTCCTTACACGTCGCTCTTCATCTGCTGCACCTCTCTGGCAATCCCTTAACTGGCTTGCTCTTGCCTCTAGGATCAAACACAAAATTCTCATTCTGACATACAAAGCCCTCAACTGCACTGCTCCCCCCTACATCTCAGACCTTGTCTCCAGATACTCTCCCTCCTGTCCCCTTCACTCTGCTCATGACCTCCTACTCTCCTCCTCTCTTGTCACCTCATCACACTCCCATTTACAGGACTTCTCCAGACTGGCTCCCATCTTGTGGAAGTCTCTGCCTCGCTCCACAAGACTCTCTTCTAGTTTTAAAAGCTTCAAGTGCTCCCTAAAGACTCTACTGTTCAGGCATGCATACAACCTACACTAACCTTTCTTAATACCAGTTCATCTCCTCCATTGCTATCCCCTGAACCCCCTTAGCATGTAAGTCTAAGAGTCCAGCTGTTTGTAGATCACCTTCTTAAGAGCTGACTACAACAGTGCAACTCTTGGCAGGGCCCTCTACCCATTTGATCCCTATAATTGTTTTGTTATACTCCCCCTTTGTTTATAGCACTGCAGAATCTGTTGGCGCTCTACAAATAAACGATAATAATAATAATAATAATACAGTAAGTACCTGTAACTAAGCTTAAGCATTTTACATCATTTCAGTTGCTTCCCATTTCTAGACATTTTTGCTTTGGGATTTCATTGTATTATAATCTGTAAGATTATGTGAATATTGGACATCAATGTCTAATGTCTACAACAAAGAATGTAACTGCAAAGTTAAACATTACATTCATTGTAACTTGGTGTAACTAAGGTACTTTTTGTTTAAATATAATGCCAGATTTGTTTTCAGTTGCATATAAAATGCACACTTATGAGAAGGCATGCCAATGCACACTACCTAACTGCTTTCTATAATGGCTGGGGCTATAAATCAAACCTTATTACAACAGGTAGCTGCCGTACCTTGGTATTCTAAATAAAGCATTAACATCTTTAAAAAAAATAAAAAATGTTTACAAGTATTTCCATTACCCTTTTGTAGTGTGTGTGCTGTCTATGTTACCTGTGTGTGTGTGTGTGTGGGGGGGGGGGGCTATTAACTAAATGTGTGACAGATTCTTTACCACATTTACAGAGGATTTCTTATGCCTCTGTGTGTGTGTGGGCTGTGTGTGTGTGGGCTGTGTGTGTGTGTGGGCTGTGTGTGTGTGTGGGCTGTGTGTGTGTGTGTAGGCTGTGTGTGTGTGGACTGTGTGTGTGTGGGCTGTGTGTGTGGGGGCTGTGTGTGTGTGAGCTGTGTGTGTGTGGGCTGTGTGTGTATGGTGTGGGGTGGGGGTGTGTGGTGGGGTGTGCTGGGGTGTGGGGGTGTGGACTGTGTGTTTGTGGGCTGTGTGTGTGTGTGGTGTGGTGTGGGGTTGGCTGTGTGCGTGTGGGCTGTGTTTGGGGGGGGCGTGGGGTGTGTGTGTGTGGGGGTGTCTGTGTGTGTGTGTGTGTGGGCTGTGTGTGTGTGTAGGCTGTGTGTTTGTGGGCTGTGTGTGTGGGGGCTGTGTGTGTGTGGGGTGGGGGTGTGTGGTGTAGGGTGGGGTGTGTTTGTGTGTGGGCTGTGTGTGTGGGCTGTGTGTGTGTGTGGGGTTGGCTGTGTGTGTGTGGGCTGTGTGTGGGTGTGTGGGGGCATGTGTGTGTGTGGGGGGCATTTGTGTGTGGGCTGTGTGTGTGTGGGCTGTGTGTGTGTGGTGGGGGGCTGTGGTGTGTGTGGAGGGGGGCTGTGTGTTTGGGGGGGCTGTGTGTGTGGGGGGGGAGTGGCTTTCTGCATAATTCCTTATTATATACATAAACAATTGTTCCAATAGTACAAATGGTATATTGCAATATTTACAATGTTATAGTGCTCCACATTAGTGGATTTATATGTTTTTGTTTATATAAAATGTTGTGCATTACCTTAAATGATTGTTCTCCCATTTTTTTTTAAATTTTTTAAAAGCTGTGGGGTGGAGATTGGGCAGGGTTGGGGACGGAGATAGGGTGGGGTTGGGTAAGAGATTGGGCAGGGTTGGGGGTGTAGATTGGGCGGGGTTGGGGCGGAGAGAAAGGGGGCCCCATTTTGTCATCCTGCTTTGGGCCCCACAATGGCTAGGGCCGGCCCTGTCGCACGCACAAGGAGGCTTTTCAGTAACTCGTAATGGCAGCGCTATGAAGAGTGAAATAACGCAACTTTTTTACTTTGGTTTCGTACCCTGTTTAGCGCAAAACTCATAATTTACCCGAATATTGCTTCCTCAAACAGCATGAAACAAAAATACACCTATGTGGTATGTATACATATACTCCCATTTCCATCTAATTAACACTAATTAATTCCATAATCATTACATTAAGATCAGTGTTATCATTGGACCTGTGTTTATATAAGATGCACATATAAATAAAAACTTGCAATACTTCTTATTGTTATTGGATGATCCCTCCATTCTGTAATATTGTTTTCCAAACAACGTCATTGATCACCATGTTGGTGATGCCAATTGGGTCCCAACTTGGCCATGTCATCAGAAACCTCCCTCATGATGCGCACTCCTTAACTTATTAAAATTATTGTACTGAGTAGAACTAGGGATAGATTCCATAGGTTTAATTTTATAGATGGTCTTCTTACTCTTATGTTTACATAAACTATGATGGGATACACTCGCCTATATTTAGAGTTCTGCGTTAGCCATCAAAAGCAGCGTTAAGGGGTCCTAATGCTGCTTTTGGCCGCCCGCTGGTATTTAGAGTCAGACAGGAAAGGTTCTAAGGCTCACTTTCAAGCCGCGACTTTTCCATACCGCAGATCCCCTTACGCCAATTGCGTATCCTATCTTTTCAATGGGATCTTCCTAACGCCGGTATTTAGAGTCTTGGCTGAAGTGAGCGGTAGACCCTCTACCGACAAGACTCCTACCTCCAAAAAAAGTCAGTAGTTAAGAGCTTTATGGGCTAACGCCGGAATAAAAAGCTCTTAACTACAGTGCTCTAAAGTACACTAACACCCATAAACTACCTATGTACCCCTAAACCGAGGTCCCCCCACATCGCCACCACTATAATAAATATTTTTAACCCCTAATCTGCCGACCGCACATTGCCGCCACCTACATTATCCCTATGAACCCCTAATCTTCTGCCCCCAACATCGCCGACCCCTATATTATATTTATTAACCCCTAATCTGCCCCCCCCAATGTCGCCGCTACCTTACCTACACTTAATAACCCCTAATCTGCCGACCGGACCTCGCCGCCACTATAATAAATGTATTAACCCCTAAACTGCCAATCGGAATTAAGGTAGGAAAAATCTGATTGGCTGATTGAATCAGCCAATTAGATTCAAGTTCAATCCGATTGGCTGATCCAATCAGCCAATCAGATTGAGCTCGCATTCTATTGGCTGTTCCGATCCTATCAGCTAATCGGAATTCGAGGGACGCCATCTTGGATGACGTCATTTAAAGGAACCTTCATTCGGTGAGTAGGCGTCGGTTGAAGAGCATGGATCCGTGTCGGCTGGAAAGATGATGGCTCCGCTCCGCTCCGGATGGATGAAGATAGAAGATGCCGCTTGGATGAAGATGTCTGCCGGTCCAGATGTACTCTTCTGCCCGGATAGGATGAAGAATTCTGCCGGTCTGGATGTCCTCTTCTGTCCCATCGGATGAAGACTAGTGATGTTGCAAACTTAAAAATTTCGGTTTGCGAAAGGCGGACTCGCACTTCCGGTATTGTTCATGAACTGGCGAACCGCGCGAACCGCCATTGACTTCAATAGGCAGGCGAACTTTAAAACCTACAAGGACTCTTTCTGGCCACAATAGTGATGGAAAAGTTGTTTCAAGGGGACTAACACCGGGACTGTGGCATGCTGGAGGGGGATCCCTGGCAAAACTCCCATGGAAAATTACATAGTTGATGCAGAGTCTGCTTTTAACCCATAAAGGGCCTAAATCACCTAACATTCCCAAATTGTTTGCAATAACGTGCTTTAAAACATCAGTTATGATGACGTATCTATCAGGTAGTGTAAGGGTTACGGCCGCTTCACAGTGACAGAGCAAACTCCAAGTGTAACACACCGCAAACAACCGCAAACAGTCCATTTGCACAACCACGAGATAGATTTGATAGATAGATACATAGATTACATAGCTCAATCGATGCAATATACATATGATCGATACAAATTACATAGATCAATAGATGCAATATACATTTGATAGATACGAATTACATAGACCAATAGATGCAATATCCATTTGATAGATACTAATGTTATCGATCCAAAGATGCAATATACATTTGATAGATATGAATTACATCAACCAAAATATGTAATATACATTTTATAGATACGAATTACATCGATCAATAGATGCAATCTACATTTGATAGATATGTTTGATAATTAGATCGATTTGATAGATAAATAGATAGATTTGAAAATTTTTTAATTTCCCTGAGAGAGTATAACAATAAGACATGCGGTCTGTGACCCGTGGTGTGTTAAGTAGTACTATTCTTAGCAGTTTACTACAACCTGTTACTCCCCCTAACGGGGGAGGTCTATATGGCCTTCATTTTTGGAACCGGGAGATGGAAGAAGATGATTGGTCTGTCCTCCTACTTCAAATTTGTCCAAAACACAAGTGGCTGTCTCAAAACAGTCCGGACAGAAGATAGATAGATAGATAGATAGATAGATAGGATAGATAGATAGGATAGATAGATAGATATACATAGATTGATAGTTAGATAGAATCGATAGAAGAGAAATAGATAGATTTGTTACATATATAATTACCCTGACAAATAATTAAACATGCGGTCTTGGACCCATGGTAAGTAGGTTGTGTTAAGTAGTACTATTCTTAGCACTTTCAGCCCTGTAACTCCTCCTATCGGTGGAGGTCTATATGGCGTGTATGATTACCCTGACAAAGTATAACAACAAGACAAGCGGTCTGGGACCCATGGTAATTAGGTTGTGTTAAGTAAAACTTTTCTTAGCACTTTATTCCCTCTTACTCCCCCTTTCGGTGGAGTTCTATATGGCCTGCATGATTACCCTGACAAAGTATAACAACAAAACATGTGGTCTGGGACCCATGGTAACTAGGTTGTGTTAAGTAGTACTATTCTTAGAACTGTAATCCCTGTTACTCCCCCTATCAAGGGAGGTCTATATGGCCTGCATGATTACCCTGACAAAGTATAATAAGAAAACATGCGGTCATGGACCCATGGTAACTAGGTTGTGTTAAGTAGTACTATTCTCAGCACTTTAATCCCTGTTACTCCCCCTATCGGGGGAGGTCTATATAGCGTGCCTGATTATCCTGACAAAATATAACAACAAGACATGCGGTCTGTGAACCACTGTTAACTAGGTTGTGTTGATTTTTACTATTCTTAGCACTTGAATCCCTGTTCCTCCCCCTATCGGGGGCGGTCTATATGGCCTGGCTGATTATCCTGGCAAAATCTAATAACAAGACATGCAGTCTGGGAACCACTGTTAATGTTAACTAGGTTGTGTTAAGTTGTACTATTCTTTGCACTTTAACCCCTGTTACTTCCCCTATCAAGGGAGGTCTATATGGCCTGCATGATTACCCTGACAAAGTATAACAACAAAACATGCGGTCTGGGACCCATGGTGGTACTGGTATAACTAGGTTTTCTTAAGTATTACTATTCTTCGCAGTTTAATCCCTGTGATTGGTCTGTCCTCCTTCTTTAAATTTGTCCAAAACACAAGTGGCTGTCTCCAAACAGTCTGGACAGAAGATAGATAGATAGGAAAGATAGATATACATAGATTGATAGTTAGATAGAATATGATTGGTGTAACTAGTTGGCAGGTCGGCCTGGCACACAGGCTGGCAGGCAGGAGGAAACTGCAATTCAATGGCACTAGGAGACTGAAGAATCACAGTCAAAAAAAGTGATGATTAAACATTTTTCAATACTGTTACAAGAAATATGATTGGTGGCACTAATTGGCTTGTGGGCCCTGCACACAGGCTGGCAGGCAGGAGGAAAGTGCAATTCAATGGCACAAGCAAACTGATGATTCACAATCTAACAATTTTTAATTTTAAATATTAACAATACTGTTACAACAAATATGATTGGTGTAACTAGTTGGCAAGTGTGACTGGCACACAGGCTGGCAGGCAGGAGGAAAATGCTATTCAATGGCACTAGGAGAATGAAGATTCACAGTAAAAAAAGTTATGATTTAAAAAAATTTCAATACTGTTACAAGAAATATGATTGTTGGCACTAGTTGGCTAGTGGGCCTGGCACACACGCTGGCAGGCAGGAGGAAAGTGCAATTCAATGGCACGAGCAAACTGATGATTCACAATCTAACAATTTTTAATTTTAAATATTAACAATACTGTTACAACAAATATGATTGGTGTAACTAGTTGGCAAGTGGGCCTGGCACACAGGCTGGCAGGCAGGAGGAAACTGCAATTCAATGGCACTAGGAGACTGAAGATTCACAGTCAAAAAGGTTATGATTTACAATTTTTTCAATACTGTTACAAGAAATATGATAGATGGCACCAATTGGCTAGTGGGCCTGGCACACAGGCTGGCAGGCAGGAGGAAAGTGCAATTCAATGGCACGAGCAAACTGATGATTCACAATCTAACAATTTTTAATTTTAAATATTAACAATACTGTTACAACAATTATGATTGGTGTAACTAGTTGGCAAGTCGGCCTGGCACACAGGCTGGCAGGCAGGAGGAAAATGCAATTCAATGGCACTAGGAGACTGAAGATTTGCAGTAAAAAAGTGATGATTTACAATTTTTTAAATACTGTTACAAGAAATATGATTGTTGGCACTAGTTGGCTAGTGGGCCTGGCACACAGGCTGGCAGGCAGGAGGAAAGTGCAATTCAATGGCACAAGCAAACTGATCATTCACAATCTAGCAATTTTTAATTTTTAATATTAACAATACTGTTACAACAATTATAATTGGTGTAACTAGTTGGCAAGTCGGCCTGGCACACAGGCTGGCAGGCAGGAGGTAACTGCAATTCAATGGCACTAGGAGACTGAAGATTCACAGTCAAAAAAGTTATGATTTAAATTTTTTTCAATACAGTCACAAGAAATATGATTGTTGGCACTAGTTGGCTAGTGGGCCTGGCACACACTCTGGCAGGCAGGAGAAAACTGCAATTCAATGGCACTAGCAAACTGGTGATTCACAATCTAAGAATTTTTAATTTTAAATATTAACAATACTGTTACAACAACTATGATTGGTGTAACTAGTTGGCAAGTGGGCCTGGCACACAGGCTGGCAGGCAGGAGGAAACTGCAATTCAATGACACTAGGAGACTGAAGATTCACAGTCAAAAAAGGTAATGATTTAAAAAAAATTATATACTGTTACAGGAAATATGATTGGTGGCTCTAGTGGCTAGTGGGCCTGGCACACACGCTGGCAGGCAGGAGAAGGAGGAAAGTGCAATTCAATGGCATGAGCAAACTGATGATTCACAATCTAACAATTTTTAATTTTAAATATTAACAATACTGTTACAACAATTATGATTGGTGTAACTAGTTGGCAAGTGGGCCTGGCACACAGGCTGGCAGGCAGGAGGAAACTGCAATTCAATGGCACTAGGAGACTGAAGATTCATAGTCAAAAAGGTTATGATTTACAATTTTTTCAATACTGTTACAAGAAATATGATAGGTGGCACTAATTGGCTAGTGGGCCTGGCACACAGGCTGGCAGGCAGGAGGAAAGTGCAATTCAATGGCACGAGCAAACTGATGATTCACAATCTAACAATTTTTAATTTTAAATATTAACAATACTGTTACAACAATTATGATTGGTGTAACTAGTTGGCAAGTTGGCCTGGCACACAGGCTGGCAGGCAGGAGGAAACTGCAATTCAATGGCACTAGGAGACTGAAGATTTGCAGTCAAAAAAGTGATGATTTACAATTTTTTAAATACTGTTACAAGAAATATGATTGTTGGCACTAGTTGGCTAGTGGGCCTGGCACACAGGCTGGCAGGCAGGAGGAAAGTGCAATTCAATGGCACAAGCAAACTGATGATTCACAATCTAACAATTTTTAATTTTAAATATTAACAATACTGTTACAACAACTATGATTGGTGTAACTAGTTGGCAAGTGGGCCTGGCACACAGGCTGGCACTAGTGGTGGCAGGCTGGCCTGTGAACTAATATTAAATAACACTCGAAGTGATGTAAAAGTTTTTTTTTACAACATTTAATGTTATGTTACAACAGATAGGAGTGGTGGACTGGCACTGAGGATGGAAGTAGGCACAGTATATGCTGGCAGCCTGACACACAGGCTGGCACTAATGGCAGCCTGGCAACTAAAATTTAATAGCACTAGAAGAGGACTGATGTTAAAAAAAAATTACATAAAATTTACACAAGATATAAGTATAAGATATAAAAATAATCTGTGTAACACTATATGATGTGGGTCAGAAACACACAGGCCTGATGGAAAAAGAAATTAAATTACACTAGCAAAATGATTTTTTTTTTTTTAACTTTAAAATAATGTAAAGCAGATATGAGTCATGGCTGGTGGGTAGGGCAGCAATTTACCACAGGCCTGATAAAAAATTAAATTAGATTACACTAGCAAAATAATTTAAAAGTTTTTGTTTTAAATTTAAAATAATGTTAAGCAGATATGAGTGGTGGCACTGGCTGGCTGCTACGTAGGGCAGCAATTAACAACAGTATGCTCTGTAAGTCAGATACACACAGGCCTGATAGAAAATAAAATTAGATTACACTAGCATAATGATTTAAAGATTTTTTTTTTAATTTAAAGAAAAAGGTTAAGCACATATGAGTTGTGGCTGATAGCCTTGGAAGGGCAGCTATTAAAAACAGTAGGCTCTGTAAGTCAGATACACACAGGCCTGATAGAAAATAATATTAGATTACACTAGCAAAATGATTTAAAGTTTTTTTGGGGGGAATTTAAAAAAGGTTAAACACATATGAGTCGTGGCTGATAGACTAGGGAGGGCAGCAATTAAACACAGTATGCTCTGTAAGTTAGCAAAACACACAGGCCTGATAGAAAATGAAATTAGATTACACTAGAAAAATGATTTAAAAGGTTTTTTTTAAACTTAAAATAATGTTATAAGCAGATAGGAGTGGTGGCTGGCACAGAGCAATGAACCAGAGTATATGCTGTGTGAGCCTGAGAGACAGGCCTGATAGAAAATTAAAATAAATTACACTAGAAAAATATTTTCTAATTTTTGTTGGTTCAATTTAAACTAATGTTGTTAAGCAGATATCAGTGGTGGCACTAATCACAGCATATGCTGTGAGCCTCACACACAGGCTGAAAGCCAGGCAAATGCTAATAAAAATACAAAGGAAAAAAAAAAAAAAAAACGACTGAAGTTATAGCCCTAAAAAGGGCTTTTTGGGGTGCTGTCCTTGCAGCAGAGATGAGATGAGTCCTTCAGGACTGTAGTGGACACTACATACACTAGCCTAGCTATCTATTTCCATATAATATCAGCACAAGCAACACAAAAGGTCCTCTCTCTAACAAAGCAAAATCGTTATGAGTCTAAAATGGCTGCTGCAAAGAAGCTGGGAGGGTCTGTGAGGGAGTGTCTGATGCTAATTGGCTCTAATGTGTCAGAAGGCTGTGACAAACAGGGTCAAAGTTTCCTCAATGATGACACATAGGGGGCGGATCGAACATCGCATGTGTTCGCCTGTAACGGCGAACGCGAACAAGCTAAGTTTTCCGTGAACTGTTTGCAGGCGAACAGTTCGGGACATCACTAATGAAGACTTCGGCCCGGCTGGATTAACACGACTCAAGGTAGGGAGATCTTCAGGGGGGTAGTGTTAGGTTTATTTAAGGGGGGTTTGGGTTAGAGTAGGGGTATGTGGGTGGTGGGTTTTAATGTTGGGGGGGGTTGTATTTTTTTTTTACAGGCAAAAGAGCTGATTACTTTGGGGCATGCCCCGCAAAAAGCCAAAAAGAGCTGATTACTTTTTAATTTAGAATAGGGTAGGGACCTTTATTATTTTGGGGGGCTTTTTTATTTTATTAGGGGGCTTAGAGTAGGTGTAATTAGCCTAATATTCTTGTAATCTTTTTTTATTTTTTTGTAATTTAGTGTTTGTTATTTTTAGTAATTTAGTTTAGTTTATTTAATTGTATGTAATTGTAGGTAATTTATTTCACTAATTTATTCATAGTGTAGTGTTAGGTTTAATTGTAACTTAGGTTAGGATTTATTTTACAGGTAATTTTGTAATTATTTTAACTAGGTAGCTATTAAATAGTTAATAACTATTTAATAGCTATTGTACCTAGTTAAAATAAATATAAAGTTGCCTGTAAAATAAATATAAATCCTAAAATAGCTACAATATAATTATTCGTTATATTGTAGCTATATTAGGGTTTATTTTATAGGTAAGTATTTAGTTTTAAATAGGAATATTTTAGTTAATAAGATTTAATTTATTTCGTTAGATTAAAATTATATTTAACTTAGGGGGGTGTTAGGGTTAGACTTAGCTTTAGGGGTTAATACATTTATTATAGTAGCGGCGAGTCAGGTCAGCAGATTAGGGGTTAATACTTGAAGTTAGGTGGCGGCGATGTTGGGGGGGCATATTAGGGGTTAATAAAATTTAACTAGTGTTTGCGAGGCTGGAGTGCGGCGGTTTAGGGGTTAATACATTTATTATAGTGGCGGCGAGGTCCGGTCGGCAGATTAGGGGTTAATAAGTGTAGGTAAGGTAGCGGCGATGTTGGGGGGGCAGATTAGGGGTTAATAAATATTATGTAGGGTCGGCGATGTTAGGGGCAGCAGATTAGGGGTTCATAGTGATAATGTAGGTGGCGGCGGTGTCCTGAGCGGCAGATTAGGGGTTAATTGTGTAATGCAGGTGTCAGAGATAGCGGGGTCGGCAGATTAGGGGTTAATAAGTGTAAGGTTATTGGTGTTTAGACTCGGGGTTCATGTTAGGGTGTTAGGTGTAGACTTAGAGAGTGTTTCCCCATAGGAAACAATGGGGCTGCGTTGGGAGCTTAACCCTGCTTTTTTTGCAGGTGTTAGGTTTTTTTTCAGCCCAAACTGCCCCATTGTTTCCTATGGGGGAATCGTGCACATGCACATTTTGCCAGCTTACCGCTACCGTAAGCAACGTTGGTATTGAGAGTTGAAGTGGCGGTAAATTCGGCTCAATGCTCCCTTTTTGGAGCCTAACGCAGCCCTTCAGACAACTCTAAATACCAGCGTTGTTTGGAAGCTTCGGTAGGAAAAAAAGCTGCGTTAGCTACGCGGGTCTTTACCGACAAAACTCTAAATCTAGGCCACTATGTTTAAGGAATTTATTCTTGATGTGTCTTAGATGTTCACCCCACCTAGTTCTAATAACTTTACTTGTGTATCCACAGTACTGCATACCACAAACACAGTCAATAAAGTATATGAATTAACAACTATAACCGCGTATCCTAGATTTAATAGTGAATATTTCCCCTGTTAGGTTAGATTTAAAATTCAAATATTTATGATCAATACACATAGCACATATAGGTTTTTTTCACAATTGTATACACCATTATATTGTCCTGGAAAGCCCAATTGCCCAATTTCCCATGTCTATTTGGTATTCTAGAGGACTTTTTAATCTTGCTGCATACCACATTACTTGGGGCTAAGGAATTCACTAGAATACTTTTAAACTGTATCCATTTATTGTACAAAAATCTAAAAGGCACTTACAGTTTAGCATTGTAGTGGTTCACACCTAATTCACTTATAAGGTCTTAAAGCACAGTTATATTGAAATATAAATTCCAAGCACTGAACTTTAAATGTTATATCAGTGAAACAGGTCATTTCTTACAAATAAAGTTTTGAGTACAATAAAGAAATGGTACTTGAGAAGATAACATTGTTTAAAAATAAATTTTTATTATACAGAAAAATCAGCTTACAGAAGTAATATAACATTAAATTAATTTAAATCCAATATACACACAGAGTTAAAAGACTTTTAGTTTAAACTTGCTTTCAATAACAATTGTTACATACCACTCGAAATGACTTCTATAATATCCTGTCAGAGTCACCTGCCTCATGTTTACAACAAGGTGTTTTTATAGTTTTTTATTTGGATGACGTCATCATTTATTGTTTTCTTTTTATATGTATTTTTAGCATCATTTTAACATCAACAAAACTTGTCTAGCTTTTTCTATCTTCAACTATGTGGCCTTGATAATCTGTTATACAAGAGTTTAGACATACGCACTTTAAATTGCAAGGAGCATCCATTTTAGAGCTATAAATTCAAGGTTGAATAAACCTCCATTTTAAATCATATAACATCTTATGTTAAGACTAGTTAGTTGGTTAGTATGTTAGCAGACAGATAATAAAAACCTTTTATATTGTAAAAGACTTTTGTTTAAACATATAAAAGTATTCAGTTATACATTGTACATATTGTACATCATTTAAACATATATTTGAATATAATCATACATATATTGCAAAATAAGCATATTAAAGATTATATTTTTCACAATTTATGTGAACAGGCTCTTATAACAAGGTACAGTCTTTATGTATAGAAGCTGTACATGATAGATTTAAAAGAAATCTATCATTTATAGTAAGTTATAAGTGTCTTTCTGAAAGAATGTATTTCTTACTGTTGTCATATTTATCAAGTGAATAGCAATATTAATTTGCAATCTAACATTACATAGCAGCTTTTATTGAGACAAGCATGCTATAAACAAAGTTTATTTGCAAATTTATGCATTGTTAACTAAAAATTACATTTACAAGCACAGGTATATCACAGAGTTAATGAAAGCCTGTTACAGCCTATCCAATACATTCTTGAAGAAAAGATAAGAAAGTGTCCAGCCCTTCGTTCCCACAGAAAAAGAAATGCATCATTAATGTCCGGGATTCAGCAGAGTAACGGACATGAAATCAAAGTGTCCTTAATAATGCAAACAAAATAAAGTCAGACATTAATGATCCAGGAATTAAACTGAACTTTTTCATAATCTTCTTCAAGTAGGAGTATATCTGTAATTAATTCATGAAGCGTTGAGCCAGACAGAACATCATGTTTGTATTCAGTTATAGAAATTATTGCAGCAAACTTTTCTCTGGATTGGAGAATCAAGATTTTGTTTGTAATCCATTATTTGAAGTTTGAAGCAAACTGTTGGTTGAACAGAAACGTTTTACTCCTGCGCCAGTAAGAAAAACAGTTGGATCCCAGCCAATGTAAGTATGACGGATTCATACAAATAAGAAATCTCCATAAAGCTTCGTTGAAGCATATTAGTATTTCTTTCATAAGTTACAAGATTATAACGTTAAATAACTGTAAATCCTTAGGTTACAAAGTTTAAATCCTCCTCATATGAAGATGACTTGCCATTTAGTAATACGTCATAAATAAATTCTCCAAAATATCCATTTGCTAGAAATTGGTTAATTGGTGTATGATTCATTAGTGGATGAGTTATAGATGTCCAGTTAGCTTGGTATTTCTTGCTTGGAGAGATATCCTCATAGAAATGTGTCGTAGGAGTAAATTTATTACTTTCCTTTTCAATGAGACACTGATAACAAGTAGCTTTTAAGTTAAAAAGCTTGCAAAAAAACTTAAAAATAAAAAAGGTTGATAATAAATTGTAATCCACAGGTTTTCTTCGTGAAAATAAAGGATTATTAATGTTTCTAACCAATAAGTTTATACTGGTTACATTTACAATAAAAATACATTTATAATAAAAATAATAAATCTTTACTTCTACAGATGTTATTGGCATATAAATTATAGCTTAACAAGATATATACATATAGCATATATGAATTATAGCATAACATGACAATAAGCTTGCCGTTTCTTTTCTGGTATTGCATTCAAAAGAAAACAGGTTGACAAATTATTGCTTATTATTTTTTTTTTTACTTAGATTTTCTCCTAGGAAGAAAGGACAAAAATTCTAAATAAAATAATACATAATACTATGGCTATTAATACATAGTACATATTCCCAGTATGTCTCCAAAAATACCATTCCCCACTGTAGCTAAACCTTCTCCAATTTTTTTAAATAACATTACCCAATGCTGGCATTATTGGAATCAATGATTTACCTAAAGTTCTAATCCAGGTAGGAAAATTCCCTTTATGCAAGTCTATTCTTAAGAGGTCTGCATGTGCCCTTTTAATCAAATTCTCAATTGCTTTATGGGAGGAGCCCAATCTCACTTGCATGTTATGTAAATGAGCCCAGAGTGCTGTCATGTATGGAATTTGCAATGTAATATGGGGTACCTGCATTGTTAAATGTGATCTAGCATGTATATTCTTAATCACTGGTGGTGTTAAAATTGTATTATAACACTCTACAGATTCATTAACAGTTACCATTGTAGCTTGCAGCATTGGGATTTTACAATCATTTTGACTAGTAATCACAACATATGACCCATTATGAATTGGTTCTATGCGAGTGTAGGGTGATTGTACAGGCGTAATATTAACAGTACAATCAGAGTCTTGTTTATCAACACCACATGTTTTTCGTTTGTAGACATTTTTACATACTAAATATCCTAGATCCACACAATTTTCTGTTTCAACATATTCCCAGTTATTATCATCTCATAATATATATATATATATATATTTCCCATACACAATCTTCTGGGTTATTTGTTATTCTACGCTTTAATTCTCTTATAAATCATTGATTTTGAAATATGCAGCATAATTTCTGTTTGTTTTACCGTTAGACTTAATTGTGTAGAAATTTCTGTAACATTTAATAGTGTAATATCAATGTGTCCTTCTTGTAAAGTTAACCTTATAGCTGTCAAATAATTTAGTATTGTTACTGCTTTCATTTCGTCATCTACCATTGTAAAATCAGACATCTCTTCAGTTAGCATTTTTATCATGTGATCTCTTAAGATCATCAATCCTCTCTTTACGTCTTCATCATTAATATCTGAAATTTCACTGACAATTAATACTGCATCACTTAATAAATGCCCTGTCAATATCTGAACTTCAGCATTAGACATTAACTGCCTTTTATTTGTTTTTTCTTCTGCATTACAATCATCTGGAATTATATTCTCTATTGTAATATATGTTACATTATCAAATATATTATTTGTTCCCCAAACAGCTTCATCATAAGTCATATCTGTCACATTTTGCTTATAACATTTAGCATATTTACATGGTATGTCAATCAACTGATATATTTACATCCATTTGTAGTTTCATACTTGCAATTACTACTTTTACTGGATATTTTATCTATGAGACATTTCTGAAACAGGGAATATATTACATTATTTTTGTTAATAATGTGATGTTTTGTCACGCACCAAAACCCAGGTATGCCTACATAATGTAGGAACCCCTTATCAATGTCTTTAGGTTAAAAACAAAAATATGTCCTTGATTCCTTAAGGTAGAAACAACAGGGTGTACATTGATAGTTTGCCCTTTTTAATTAGATCTTCAACTGTTATATTACAAAGATTGTTCTTTTCTTTGCATGAGTGACTGTAATACATTTTATTTAAGAAAGCTGCATATCTTGGCTTTGTACATGTATCCCATTCTTTTAGATTCAAAAACATTTCATCCTTTCCTTTCTCATTCCATTCTGTAGGTAATGCTGGTGTCCACCATTCTGAATAAAGTGTGTTAGTTGGAGCAACACTGCTCCATTATATGATTTTACTCATCCAGGAAACCTGTATTCCTCCTCCTCTGCGTTTTCCCAGAATGCAATGCGAGGATCTGTGTGATTTTCAGGAAAGAAGCCTTTTTGAGTTAATTGTCCTGTGTTTAGATAAAAAATAGGATATTCTTTATACTTGACTTTATCAATTGTAATCCCAGGACGTGGACATTGATCTGCTTTTATTTCATTTGCAGGCCATCTCTTTGTCCCTTGAAAGTCCACATAATAGCAATGTGCAAATGTTGAAAAACACATTTTTTCTCTGTATGCCTTTTGTTTCCAGTATTCTTGCAAAGGCAAATCATATTCCAAAGTCTTTGCTTGTATCATTTCCATTTGCCCATTTATGTGATATTTTACCAATTTTCTTCCCATTTGAGTTGTGATCTTTTCTTTCTTTGATATTACTGTTGAATCTATCAATACGACTTGAGATATTGCTAATACTTTTTGTTTTTGTATTATAGGTTTTGGAAATGGTTTCCAATAAATTCCTTGCAGTAGCCCATTCATCTTTATTTCTACAGGTTGCAGATTGTAATGTTCAGCTCTTTTTAGTCTTGATATCGTTGGTACAGCATCCTCTTGAGCTTCTGTTTGATTCCATGCCAGAACAGCTCCAGGTCTCTTTGCAAGATTATCCCACTGTAGACGAAAAACTACCATGCAGGTTGATATCAAGATAAGGAGAAGTATAAAAAGTATCAGTACTGTATATCCCAATATTTTAAGATTTTTATAACTGAACAAGTTCTTTAACATTTTTAGTCCTTGTTGTTGTATCAGTGTTCGTGCTGATAGCATAGTATTTATGATAGGTAAAACAGGATTAGATCTTGTAACTGATGTTGGTGTATCAAATGAATCTACTTCAGTTATTTGATCACCTTCTTCAACATCATAATAATAAAAGGTGTTATAGTCTCTGGATTTGAAGAAAATGGCATCATTTGAAATTGATTATTAATCCGGTTTGCTTCATTCAGAGTAACCCACTGAGAGTAAGTCAGAGGGTTTGTCATCTTCTAACTCAAATTTAGAAGCTGGTTTTAAGTTATCAATGCTGACAATTCTGTCTTTTCCTTGTTTGTCTTCTATAATCAAAGTCCTTAGGTTAATGACATGTTTTACCTTTGTAGGTTTCTACCTTGGCCATAAAGGTTTTGCTGCTTGAACTCTTTCCTGGACAAACTGACCAACCTGTGGTGTCCACGCTCATAAAAGGTTAGGTGTAAAAGCAGGTTGTGCAAAACAATCACGTATTTCTTGTAAAATAGATAATTGCTCTAATCTCCCTGGTGCAGAAAGGTACTCAGTATTAAACATTGTATTCATAGGTATACCATATAACAATTCATAAGGTGTTTTCCCAGAAATAACAGAAGGTATATTGTTTAAACCTACTTGTACATAAGTTAACAGGGGATACCACTGTTTTTGGGCGGTTAGATAGTAACTTGGTTAACAATCGTTTTACCTCAGCATTCTTCCTTTCAACAACCCCACTACTTTGGGGATGATAAGGTGCACTGATTTCCCATTTTATATCAAAAGACTTAGCCCACTCTTGTGCTTGAGTAGATGTTAAAGCTGGTCCAGCATCTGAGTGTAGGGCTTTAGGTTTACCAATACTTACTAAGGAATTGAGACTATCAAGCGTGGTACTAGCCGTGGCACTTTTAACAGTGTATAACCATATGAACCTTGTACAAGCATCAACATATACTAACACATATTTATACCCATGTGAAGTAGGTAAAGGCCCTATGTGATCTAAATAAATCAGATCAAATGGCTTATTATGAATTTCTTTAACAATGTATGGTTGTTTATAGTGATTTGGATTATTAAGAAGGAGAAATGCTTTACAACTCCCTATAACTCTTATGACCGTTTCCTTCATATTAGGCCACCAATATTTTGACTTTAGGGTAAATAAGACTTTATCTCGCCCTAAATGAGGATGTCCAATACTAGAATAGGCCATCTCTGTTATGTTCCATCTGTCTATGACAGGGGGAATAATCAATTGTTAGTCTCCAATCTTAACCATACAATGTTTGTCTTTTAATTCATAAAGATATGTTTTAGGATAACCAGGTGGATTAGGTCTGGTTTTATCCAAGCAAGCATTTAACTCTGTGTCAAGATTACTGGTTGCTGTCATTCGAGTTTTAACTGCAATTACTGCATATTTTTTACTTACACTTTGTGCAAGCGTATCTGCAAATGTATTGCCTTCTGTATGCAAAGAAGAACCTAGCTTTCTATGAGCTGGTTCATGTACTACTTCAATATCAGGCTTTAGATCTAAATAAGCAGCAATTGCTTTCCATTTGACAATATGCTTTAATGGTTTTTCTTTGGAGTTAAAAAACCATTAGATTTCCAGATTCGTAAATCCTGGAATACAGATCTTGCCAGGTATGCAGAATCAGTTACAATCAACACTGGTCCTTTATCTAACAATGCTTCCTTCATAGCAAATGCTAATGCAGAAATTTCTGCAAATTGAGCTGAATGATCTCCCAAAGGAATTTGCCATGAACATAATAAAGTCAGAGTGGGGGAATATTTTGCAATTCCTGCCCCAGCAGATTTATTTACTTTTTCTTTACTAGAAATTACTGCAGAACCATCAGTATAAAAAATAGCAGAATAACGATTATTTGGATAAGTTTGTAAATTCCAACTTGAGGGTTGCTTTGGAGCTGGTAAATCATCTAGAGGTGTCAGATTCTTATCATGAATAAAATGTATCTATGGGTCTTCCAACATAGAAAACCATTTTATCCATCTATTCTTTAGTGCTTTCTTGTCTGGTATAGTCTGCTTTTGTAAGTTATCAAGTGAGGCTAATGATGTATGTACATATATATCTTTCCCCTGTGCAATCTGTCTTGACTTTAACAGTGTTATATTAACAGCTACCAAAAGCTTCTCTATCATAATAAACTTTATCTCTGTTTGTGAATATACATAAGATAGAAGTGCTATTGGAATTGTCTCATTTACGTTATATAACCTTATATAGCTTGCATTCGGCGATATATTTATTTAATCTAATAGATCCTTAGTACTATCTCTTTGAGCTAAATACTCTGTTCTATTTACTGCCTCTAATAATGCATTTAATAATGCATTTAGTGCCTCTTCCTGAGTCGTCCACTTAAAAAGTATCCTTGGTCTTTTTGTTTTAGATTTTATCTCCCTTGAGACTGCAGCATGCTAAGGTGCAATTAACACAATGAAATCAGGTATGAAAAACATTGCATAAGTAAGTAAACCAATTATACTACGTAATTGTTTTAGAGAATGTGGATGCGTTAAAGCTGCTATTATGTCTTTATAATTATAAGATAATCCTCTCCCCCTTTCAGAAATTTCAAATCCCAAGAAAGTAACAGTATGTCCTGCAATTTGAGATTTCTTAAGAGATACTACATAACCTGCAGCATGTAATATAGTCAAAACCTGATCCAACACTGCTATGTGTTACTCCTCACTATCATGTGAAAAATATGTCATCCACATACACCTCCACTTCTGGAAATTTAGACAATAAATTTACTACATCTGAAGTAAATAACGCACTCAAATTCAAAAATCCCTGAGGTAATCGGGTAAATACCAAAGTTTTGCCTCTCCAAGTAAAACCTCTTATCCAGTAACTATCTGGAGTAATAGGATGACTCCAAAATCCATTTGCCAAGTCTAACTTTGTCTTAAAAGTTTTCCTTCGCAAATTGTGTAAAATAGAAGGTGCATGTGTATTTTGTGTTGCCACCCTTGGTGTAACTCTGTTAGCTTCCCTATAGTCTAATACCATTAACCAAGAACCATCCGGTTTGGGAACAGGGTAGACTGCTGAGTTCATTTGACTGTACTGTTCTTTCAGTACTCTTTGTTTAAGTAATTCACCAATGACTGTCTGTATATAGGGAATGGCTACACCATTGATTTTATACTGTGCCTGTTTCTTAGGAACTACTGTGACTGTAGCAATATGATGATTGATTCCTTTACAATGTCTAACCCGATTTTCCCACTTCTGAAATATTTTAACATTTTTCTTTAAGTAAAAATCTAAGTTTCTAACATCAGATACTGCAGTATTATCCAATTGCATTTTCATAAATGCTTCTACATCAACTCTAGTAGTTAAAGGAAGTTCGTCTTCCTGCTGCAATGAAATAAAATGTGCTACATCCTTATAAGCTATAAGAAAATCAGAATCAAGCTTAGGATGCTGAACTAATTCTAAGTGCACTCTTTTACCATTTATTTTTACCTGTGTATTACATGAGGGATGAGTACCTTCACCTTTTAAAGTCTGTATAGTTATATTTGCTAATACATCTTCTTTTAACATATCTGATTGTACTAAAGATATTTATGCTTGTGTATCTAAATACCCCTCATAAGTCTCTCCCCCATATTCTACTGTTAATTTACTTCATTCACCTTCAGACTCTTCTGGGATGTCTGGTAGTGATTTCTCTATTTGCCCTACTTTTTTAGTATTAGCTGGGGCAACTGAAATTTCACCCCTTTCAGTAGAATGAATCTCACGCTCCTGATATCTATCCTGACCCCTGTACCTTTTCCTCTATATCTTACACTACCATCTCCAAATCCATACCGATCTGGAGTCTTTTTTTTTTTTTAAAAATGGTCTCAATGTCCTGCGAGGAAATTCCTCATAAGGCAAATCTGAAGATTTGCTCTAAATAGTTATAAACTGATTTTCTTTGGTGTAAGATGGAGGTGCTTGGGAGTAAGGTAGTGGAGGGTTAAATTTAGTTTGTTTCTGTGGATATTGTTCTCTTGCATTCTTTTTTTTTTTTTACAAACTGAGCTCTGTTTTTCCTTTGCTGGAAAATCTTTTCTCCTTTCCTTTTCTCTGCTATTTGAAGTTACAAGTGCATCTCCAGTCAGGTCCTTACCTACAAGTGTATAAGTATGTCTTAATATATATCAGGCATTTATTTAGGTCTCTCTGCTATAGGTACAGAGAGTATTTGTCTCTCTATATCCAAAATTGTCGTGATTATTTTAATTGTAAATCTCAGCTCTAATAAATATGCTGCTACAATGCCACTATTTATATTCATCATTCCTAAAAATATCAGCAAGTGAAGCCAAAGTATCTTTACCTTGTGTCTTTACATGATATGCATAAATCACTAAATTCCACTTCCTTGCCTCAAATATAAAAACACACAAAGCATAGAATAAAATAGCATTAACTAATGTTCTATTTTGTGAAAGATAATGAGTTGGATAAACTCCAGCCAATGCATGAACTCTGTCATTTAACCACAAAGCTATGTCCTTTTGATTGCGTGGCATCACTCCAATTGTTGTTTTTATATTACATTTAGGAATTCCTGCAGCTTCAGCAAAAAAAAAAAAAAAAAAACTTACTATATGCCGGACACTCCAGACATTTTCACTATTTAAAACCTGAGCTTACATATAACCTAAACATTGTATCACATTAAAAAGGTTTTCCCTCTCAGCTTGCTCATATTCTGCAGCTGGTATTATTTATTTTCCCTTTACTGGACTGTACAAACTAGATCTAGGAGTACCCCACATCTCAATTCAGGCTAAAGCCTTTAGGTCAATGTCTTTGTATTCCTGTAGCAATAACAGGAGGTCTGCCTAAAATCTCTACTATACCATCATAAAAAACATTTGTATTTCTATTTGTTGCAGGATCAAAATTTGCATCTATAGTGTGATATATAGGTTGTTGCAAAACTACTCCAGCAGCATTAGCAAAGTTTAAATGAATTAAACCCTAACTGTATCTCCAAAGCAATAACCTCATAATTTCCAATGACTCTACCATTCTGCATTTTAAACACATCATTGAGTTTCAAAAGATTCTGCAAATCCTGATTAGCCATGATATTTTAGCACCTTCCCTCATGTGTGAGGGGACCCAGGTAAAATTATAATAATTATTATAAAACATATATTACCTCTCAAAACACCCAGGGACGCCAATTGTAGTGGTTCACACCTAATTCACTTATAAGGTCTTAAAGCACAGTTATATTGAAATATAAATTCCAAGCACTGAACTTTAAATGTTATATCAGTGAAACAGGTCTCATTTCTTACAAATAAAGTTTTGAGTACAATAAAGAAATGGTACTTGAGTAGATAACATTGTTTAAAAATAAATTTTTATTATACAGAAAAATCAGCTTACAGAAGTAATATAAAATTAAATTAATTTAAATCCAATATACACACAGAGTTAAAAGACTTTTAGTTTAAACTTGCTTTCAATAACAATTGTTACATACCACTCGAAATGACTTCTTTGCAACCAAATCTTATCCTTAGAGATGCTCTATAATATCCTGTCAGAGTCACCTGCCTCATGTTTACAACAAGGTGTTTTTATAGTTTTTTATTTGGATGACGTCATCATTTATTGTTTTCTTTTTATATGTATTTTTAGCATCATTTTAACATC